>NW_025534862.1:0-143498 GCF_020615455.1 Coregonus clupeaformis
CTAGTAATCCTGCCCTCCGTGAACGTAGCATGGGTCTGAATCGCATTAACCGAGACCTTGGTCTGCGATAATGCGCCGTCCCCAGATAGCTGCTGTGTTACAATGCCTGGGGCGCCGATACTCCTGGGCACCTTGGTGACCGCGGTATCGGGCCCTCCGTGAACGCAGCATGGGTCTGGCTCCGTACTAGTGGAGACCTTAGTCTGTGCTAGTGCGCCATCCCCAAATAGAGGCTGCGTCCTCATGTCAGAATCTGACCGGGACTGCTGCCTTCTATGTAAAGCACTTCTTATACGTGAAGTGTGATGTGACGACCTGATTGAGGTCTTCTGGATACCTACTCTTAGTGCCTGTTCAGCAACGCACCCTCGGTGGGCTGAACGGCTCTTCGAGTGGTAAGGAAGAGAGGGTGAGATTTGAACGCTCTCGGACGTATTAAGGAAAAGAGGCTCTTTTTTGACAAAGTCAGGTGGAGCCAACTCTTTATTAAACACATCAACAAAGGCATTAACATCAACACCCATCCCTTCAACCGAAGGGTGGGGGGGAACAGTGGGCACGTTCGACACCATCGATGCGTCCTCCATCCTCTCCCCCGCGTCCCGTCACGTACGCCTCCTCTTGCCTCCCTTGGAGGGCCAGGTCGGCGTCCTCGTCACCTCCTCGCCGGCTGTAGTGGGGCTACCGTAGCTGCTGGGAGGGCCGGGCCCGTTCCCTTGCTGCTCGTGGCCGCCGGATGACGCCGATCGCCGCCTCGTCGTAGACCCGGTCTACTTAGAGGGCGGAGGTAGATGGCCTTTGGGGAGGAGGGGGGCCGAGTCGTCCTGCCAACGGCAGGTGCTTGGCCAACTGCTTCTTCTCCTCCTCTAACTTAGAAAAACGCACCGTCGCCTCTTTGACTGCGACCCCAAAGATGCCGACGTCAGAGGGGGGCGTTCAAGAGAGACGTCCTGTCTGCCTCTTTCATGGATGTCAATGACAACCAGAGGTGTCGTTCCCCGACCACCGAAGTGGCCATGGAACTCCCCGCGCAGACTGCGGACGCCTGTGTCAGGTGGAGTATGGCGCCAGAAATTCTGGACGCCTCCTCCACCTCCTCCGGTGCCATCTCTGTCTTACCCATGGTTAAACGGGACAGAGAGGCCGCCAAGAGGGCAATGTTATTAAATGCTGCTACAGCTTGGGCTCCCAACCCAAAAGACTTCTCTAACAGCGACGCTGTGAGTTGGTCCTTCTGGGATGGCAACGTGGCCTTTTTGGAAGAGGGCCAGGGGCTCGAACCCGGTACGAGATACGCCGCCATGGCGCTCTCTAACCTGGGGATTCCCTGACCCTGAAACCTTCCTTCCACTCTCGTGAATGGGAGATACGCTTTTACAGGCGAATGCGCCGCTAAAGGTGCCTCCCACGAGCCCTCAACGTACCTAGCCAAAGAAGGCATGGCAGGAGCCACTGGCTCTGCCGCCTTCCTTGGCCTGGAATAAGGACCGCCCTCATCATATCAACCTCCGGTGCGGAGGGAAGAGGGGGCAGCCTTATTACCAGCCGTTGAGCAGCTCTCTCAATGAGACCCGGAAAATCCGATCTCAGAGAGGCTGCAGCGAAAGAGAGAGCTTCTGATCACTCAGAGCTCGTATCCCCTTCGCTATAGGGACTACAAGCCCTCTCGCTCTCCAAAGGAAAGGGGGGCTTGAAAGTATGAGGGACGGGGTCCGACTGTTCCATTGGAATGCCAGACCCCTCCTCAAAGTCCCTATCTTCCCCCGAGTCTGCGCCGTCGGACGACGCCTCTGAAGCAGAGGCTAGTATCGACAGCACGTCCTCAAGGGGATGTCCTCCCTGAAAAACGCCCAACGCTGCTTCCTCTCCTTTAAAGAAAGGAGGGCGCAGGAGGCGCAATTAGGGGGACTGCAGACGCCTTCCTTGGCATGCTGGGATCCCAAACACACAAAACATAGGTCGTGGTGGTCACCGGCCGCCATGGAAGTGCATCTGCACTGAGCTCTGAAAAGAGCTTTTGGGGGTGGAAAATCTCCCGGTGTGCTCATTTAGACGACGTTGATGACTGGAATATCAACGGCGTTATTTTCTCTCGTCCTGAGTCTTCGTGCTTCGTCTCTTCTTGGCTCTTCAGTCTAGTCATCCAGTCGCTGAAGAAAAGGGAGGCTGATTGAGGGGAGGCATCCTCTTATAGGGACACCTGTACTCCTATTGGCTGTAGGTGTGTGCATAATTTTGTCTCAGGCTGCTGCTGCGTTAGGGGCAGAGGGTAAACCACTAGGAGCAGAGCTCCCCCTATGGGGTGGAGCTCCACGATATAGAACGGGTGTATTCAGGCTGGTATGGGGGTGTAAGCTGGGAATCAACTCTTGGTACTCTATATTAAGAAATGAACATAATGTATCAGTGATTTGTATTTCCGTGCAGCTTAATGAACCGACTAAAAACAAAGGCTGAATGTACTGCCTATGTTTTGAGGAAACGCACTGGCTATTATTTAATTTGATCAAGGCAGGGCAGGGCAGCACATACAAACTGCATTTAGTCCAATAAAAATACATGATATTATTAGGGTGATAAATAAAAGGCAGTTGCTCCATGACACATATATTTTGAGGGAAACGCACTGTCTATTATTTAAATTGATCAGGGCAGGGCAGGGCAGCACATACATACTGCATTTAGTCCAATAAAAATACATGATATTATTAGGGTGTTAAATAAAAGGCAGTTGCTCCATGACACATATATTTTGAGGGAAACGCACTGTCTATTATTTAATTTGATCAGGGCAGGGCAGGGCAGCACATACAAACTGCATTTAGTCCAATAAAAATACATGATATTATTAGGGTGATAAATAAAAGGCAGTTGCTCCATGACACAAGAGCACTCTCTAGTGGAACAAAAAGCTTACAGCACCTGGTATTCCCAGGCGGTCTCCCATCCAAGTACTAACCAGTCCCGTTCCTGCTTAGCTTCCAAGATCAGACGAGATCTGGCGTATTCAGGCTGGTATGGCCGTAAGCGAGAGACCAACTCTTGGTACACTATATAAAGACATGAACAAAATGTATCAGTATTCGTATTTCCGTGCAACTTAATGAACCGACTAAAAACAAAGGCTGAATGTACTGCCTATATTTGAGGGAAACGCACTGTCTAATATTTAATTTGATCAGGGCAGGGCAGCACATACAAACTGCATTTAATCCAATAAAATACATGATATTGTTAGGGTGATAAATAAAAGGCAGTTGCTCCATGACACAAGAGTACTCTCTAGTGGAACAAAAGCTTACAGCCCCTGGCATTCCCAGGCTGTCTCCCATCCAAGTACTAAACAGACCCGATCCTGCTTAGCTTCCGAGATCAGACGAGATCAGGCATATTCAGGCTGGTATGGCCGTAAGCGCAGGAACAACTCTTGGTACACTATATAAAGACATTAACAAAATGTATCAGCGATTCGTATTTCCGTGCAACTTAATGAACAGACGAAAAACAAAGGCTGAATGTACTGCCTATATTTTCAGGGAAACGCACTGTCTATTATTTAATTTGATCAGGTTAGGACAGCACATACAAACTGCATTTAGTCCAATAAAAATACAGGATATTATTGGGATATACAGCCTCATGTCCAAACCGATGCTGACATGAGGGATTCACCAGAAAATGTAGCCAAACTTTAATGAGACTTTTAATTAAAGAAGTCTGTGGGGATTAGGGTCGTTTTGAAATTGAGCAAGAAGATAAGAGTGTGAGAGACAATGAGTGAAAGGAGTAGATGGAAACAGAGAGGGTGTGTGCTGACGTGACTACAGAGAGGGTGTGTGCTGACGAGACTACAGAGAGGGTGTGTGCTGACGAGACTGCAGAGAGGGTGTGTGCTGACGAGACTGCAGAGAGGGTGTGTGCTGACGTGACTACAGAGAGGGTGTGTGCTGACGTGACTACAGAGAGGGTGTGTGCTGACGTGACTACAGAGAGGGTGTGTGCTGACGAGACTACAGAGAGGGTGTGTGCTGACGAGACTACAGAGAGGGTGTGTGCTGACGAGACTGCAGAGAGGGTGTGTGCTGACGAGACTACAGAGAGGGTGTGTGCTGACGTGACTACAGAGAGGGTGTGTGCTGACGAGACTGCAGAGAGGGTGTGTGCTGACGTGACTACAGAGAGGGTGTGTGCTGACGAGACTGCAGCGAGGGTGTGTGCTGACGAGACTACAGAGAGGGTGTGTGCTGACGTGACTACAGAGAGGGTGTGTGCTGACGTGACTACAGAGAGGGTGTGTGCTGACGTGACTACAGAGAGGGTGTGTGCTGGACGAGACTACAGAGAGGGTGTGTGCTGACGAGACTACAGAGAGGGTGTGTGCTGACGAGACTACAGAGAGGGTGTGTGCTGACGTGACTACAGAGAGGGTGTGTGCTGACGAGACTACAGAGAGGGTGTGTGCTGACGAGACTGCAGAGAGGGTGTGTGCTGACGTGACTACAGAGAGGGTGTGTGGTGACGAGACTACAGAGAGGGTGTGTGCTGACGTGACTACAGAGAGGGTGTGTGCTGACGAGACTACAGAGAGGGTGTGTGCTGACGTGACTACAGAGAGGGTGTGTGGTGACGAGACTACAGAGAGGGTGTGTGCTGACGTGACTACAGAGAGGGTGTGTGCTGACGAGACTACAGGAGGGTGTGTGCTGACGTGACTACAGAGAGGGTGTGTGCTGACGAGACTGCAGAGAGGGTGTGTGCTGACGTGACTACAGAGAGGGTGTGTGCTGACGTGACTACAGAGAGGGTGTGTGCTGACGAGACTACAGAGAGGGTGTGTGCTGACGAGACTACAGAGAGGGTGTGTGCTGACGAGACTACAGAGAGGGTGTGTGCTGACGTGACTACAGAGAGGGTGTGTGCTGACGAGACTACAGAGAGGGTGTGTGCTGACGAGACTGCAGAGAGGGTGTGTGCTGACGAGACTACAGAGAGGGTGTGTGCTGACGTGACTACAGAGAGGGTGTGTGATGACGAGACTACAGAGAGGGTGTGTGCTGACGAGACTACAGAGAGGGTGTGTGCTGATGAGACTGCCCACTGTCCCTGTTTAGTAGTGTTTACCTGTGGTGCTGCTGTAAGTGACTGAGCTGCCTGAATGTTTTCTGGCAGAAGGAGCAGGTGTAGGGCTTGGCATCGCTGTGGATGCGGATATGCTGGGACAGGTAGCTGGAGTTGGCGAACGATATGGAGCAGTGGGGACACTTGTGCGGCTTGGCCTCCGTGTGAGACTTGGCATGGATCTGCATGTCCGACTTGCTGAAGAACGTCACCGCACACATCCGGCACCTGGAGGATGGGTAAGAGAGAAAGGTAAATGGTGGAAATGGAGAGAAACAGAGATATGCTGTTTAGATGAGGATATGTTGAATGGGGGAATAAAATACAGGGTTAACTTGCGTAGCAAATGGTGAGAGTTAAGGAGTAAAAGTATGTAAGCACAAAGCCTGTAATCTACCTGTATGATTTGGTGCCATCTTTGTTCCCATGCTCATCCTCATCATTTGATAAGTCATAATGGTCGGCAGTGTGGTGCTATAAACAATGTTTTTTTTTTTTATAATCAACACTTTGCTTCACTAATCCTGAAGTAATGACACTACAATATGTAGCCTTAACACATTTTATCATTATGGATTGGATTGAATGGGGAGATGCAGTGTTCTAACCACAACGTAATACAGAAGATAACTTCTGTAGAGGCTTACATGCTGACCACACTGGCCGCGTTGCGTGCGCGAGCGTTGCAAAATAAATGTACACATGCATGTTATTCAATTATTTCATCCAAACTGCTTGCGCGCGTCAACGATCGTTTGCGTAGCCAGGCGCTAAAATAGAACTTGCTTCTATTTTAGGCGCTAAAATAGAACTTGCTTCTATTTTAGAGGCTTGACGTGCCGCAAGTCCCGCCTCTCCCATTTTAAGGGGCATATATCCACGTGGGTGATTGAAAGATGAACGAGGTCCACACTCCAGTCCAGTCGGTTGCAGTAATGCACCTTAAAGTTGGTTGCCAACAGCCATAGAAAATCCACAGAAGAAGACCGAACAAGGAGAAATTACTAGAAACTAACTAGGTTTCCCCTTTTATCTGTGGATTGATTGTTGGAGTAGAGAACACATGATTTTGTGTCACTCAACATGGGTCAAAATTCTACAAAGATCCAGCAACAAAAAGGACCTTGTACATTTCAGGTAAAATAACAACCCAATGTTTATATCCCAGGACAAAATAGCAGCAACAGCAAGCTAGCTAGCTAAATGTCCATGAATGTTTCATTTGGGTTTCGACCTGTCCTCAAATTAGTTTTGATACTTCAACCTGCGTGTCCTGACCGCGTCTGGTGTGGATGGACAAAATCAACATGTGCGCGATGCGGCACGCGGACGCGCATGCCCGGGTAGTCAGCATGTTAGCTCTTATGTGACATCACTTAATATCTCAATCACCCAGCAGCCAGGTGTGCCAGAATCAACGCATCACTTCCCAATTGACTATAATTTAAATTTGATTGGGTAGTAAGGCAAAAAGAAGGCGGGATTGTGTTTCCTATAACGCGATTGGTCAAAGGTCTACCATTTATCTTGGAAGGTGTAATCTCACCATCAAAAGCGTTTCAATTTGATATTCAAAGGCTGTTGTGTCTGCAGCAGTGTGAATGCGCGTATTTGTCACACCCTGGCTCTGGGACTCTATATGTTGAGCCAGGGTGTGTGCATTCTATGTGTTCATTTTCTATGTTGGGTATTCTAAGTTGTTCTGTTTCTATGTTTGCCTGTGTGACTCCCAATCAGAGGCAACGAGTGTCAGCTGTCGGCTGGTTGTCTCTGATTGGGAGCCATATTTAATCTGTATGTTTTCCCTTGGGTGTTGTGGGTTTTTGTTCCGTGTCGGTATGTTTTAACCGTGGACTTCACGAATCGTGTTTTGTTTATATTTAGAAACTTTAATTAAATAAAGTCATGTTTATTTCACACGCTGCGCCTTGGTCTACTACTCCTTACCCAGACGATCGTGACAGAAAAACCCACCATACCAAGACCAAGCAGCGTGTCCAGGAACACACGCAGGAGGTGACTCTTGTGGATGTCCTCCTCGGTTGGGGGCAGATTACCGAGGAGGAGGCCGTCCGGTACCGGAAGGCGATGAAGGGGGAGACCCAGGCAGGAGTGGAGAAGCGGCGTCAACCGGGCCGTGGTCGGACAGGCGAGAGGCACCCCCAATAATTTTTTAGGGGGGGGCACACGGCATGGGCGACTGGGCAGCAGGAGACTGCCAGAGGGCGAATTGGGATATAAGGAGAGGAGGCCACCGGGTTTTGGGGGCCAGAAGGCAGGTTGGCGGAGCCTGGATGGAGAGCAGAGCCAACTCCCGTACTCAGGCATGGCAGCATGAGACTGGGCAGGTTCCGCGGTATGCGGAGCTGCGCACTGTGCCACGAGTGGTCCGGCATAGTCCGGTACGTCCTGTGCGAGCACCCCGCACGTGCGAGAGCTTTGTACATGTCTCTGTGTGTGGAGTAAAGGTGGTCTAGAGTTTTTTTTTTTTTTTTTCCCTCTGGTTGCACATGTGACATGCTGGTAGACATGAGGTAAAACGGATTTAAGTTTCCCTGCATTCAAGTCCCCGGCCACTAGGAGTGCCATTTCTGGATGGGCATTTTTCTTGTTTGCTTATGGCTTTATACAGCTCGTTGAGTGCGGTCTTAGTGCCAGCATCGGTTTGTGGTGGTAAATAGACAGCTATGAAAACTCTCTTGGTAAATAGTGTGGTCTACAGCTTATCACGAGGTACTTTCTCAGGCCAGCAAAACCTCAAGACTTCTTTAATATTCGATTGACAAATAGACACAGACCGCCACCCCTTGTCTTACCAGAGGCAGCTGTTCTGTCTTGCCGATGCACAGAAAACCCAGCCAACTGTATATTATCCATGTCGTCGTTCATCCACGACTCGGTGAAACATAAGATATTACCGTTTTTTAATGTCCCGTTGGTAGGATAGTCTTGAACGGAGCTCATCCGGTTTATTCTCCAATGATTGCACGTTGGCCAATAGGACGGATGGTAGAGGCGGGTTACCCACTCGCCGACTAATTCTCACAAGGCACCCGGACCTGCGTCCCCCTGTATCGGTGTCTTCTCTTCATGTGAATGACAGGGATTTGGGCCTGGTCTGGTATCTGGAGTAAATCCTTGGCGTCCTGTTTAGTCTGATGGATGGTTGTAATAGAGACATTGTACAGTCTTACATTATGGTTTCACTTCCTCTCTCTCTTAGCTGGTAGTGGATTGGTTGGAGAGTATCGCCAAAGATGAAATCGGGGACTTCTCTGACAACATTGAATAGAAGGTTGACGACATCCGATCCTCGTTTGTTAAGTCTAATGACACTGCTGGTCCTGCTCACACTGCCCTACCCTATGCTTTGACTTCTTTCTCCCCTCTCTCTCCAGATAAAATCCTGCGACTTGTGACTGCAGGCCGCCCAACAACCTGCCCGCTTGACCCCATCCCCTCCTCCCTTCTCCAGACCATCTCCGGTGACCTTCTCCCCTACCTCACCTCGCTGATCAACTCATCCTTGACCGCTGGCCATGTCCCTTCCGTCTTCAAGAGAGCGAGAGTTGCTCCCCTTCTCAAAAAACCAACACTCGATCCCTCTGATGTCAACAACTACAGACCAGTATCCCTTCTTTCTTTTCTGTCCAAAACTATTGAGCGTGCCGTCTTTAGCCAACTCTCTTGCTATCTCTCTCAGAATGACCTTCTTGATCCAAACCAATCAGGTTTCAGGACTGGTCATTCAACTGAGACTGCTCTTCTCTGTGTCACGGAGACTCTCCGTACTGCTAAAGCTAACTCTCTCTCCTCTGCTCTTGTCCTTCTAGACCTGTCTGCTGCCTTTGATACTGTGAACCATCAGATCCTCCTCTCCACCCTCTCCGAGCTGGGCATTTCCGGCGCGGCTCACTCCCTGGATTGCGTCCTACCTGACCGGTCGCTCCTACCAAGTGGCGTGGCGAGAAGTTGTCTCCGCACCACGTGCTCTCACCACTGGTGTCCCCCAGGGCTCAGTTCTAGGCCCTCTCCTTTTCTCCTATACACCAAGTCACTTGGCTCTGTCATATCCTCACATGGCCTTTCATATCATTGCTACGCTGACGATACACAACTAATCTTCTCCTTTCCCCCTTCTGATAACCAGGTGGCGAATCGCATCTCTGCATGTCTGGCAGACATATCAGTATGGATGACGGATCACCACCTCAAGCTGAACCCTGGCAAGACGGAGCTGCTCTTCCTCCCGGGGAAGGACTGCCCGTTCCATGATCTCGCCATCACGGTTGACAACTCCGCTGTGTCCTCCTCCCAGAGTGCGAAGAGCCTAGGCGTGACCCTGGACAACACCCTGTCGTTTCTCCGCCAACATCAAGGCGGTGACCCGATCCTGCAGGTTCATGCTCTACAACATTCGGAGAGTACGACCCTGCCTTACACAGGAAGCGGCACAGGTCCTAATCCAGGCACTTGTCATCTCCCGTCTGGACTATTGCAACTCGCTGTTGGCTGGCCTCCCTGCCTGTGCCATTAAACCCCTACAACTCATCCAGAATGCCGCAGCCCGTCTGGTGTTCAACCTTCCCAAGTTCTCTCACGTCACCCCCCTCCTCCGCACACTCCACTGGCTTCCAGTTGAAGCTCGCATCCGCTACAAGACCATGGTGCTTGCCTATGGAGCAGTGAGGGAACGGCACCTCTGTACCTTCAGGCTCTGATCAGTCCCTACACCCAAACGAGGGCATTGCGTTCATCCACCTCTGGCCTGCTGGCTCCCTTCCTCTGCGGAAGCATAGTTCCCGCTCAGCCCAGGCAAAACTGTTCGCTGCTCTGGCACCCCAATGGTGGAACAAGCTCCCCTCACGACGCCAGGACAGCGGAGTCACTCACCACCTTCCGGAGACATTTGAAACCCCACCTCTTTAAGGAATACCTGGGATAGGATAAAGCAATCCTTCTACCCCCACACACACAGCGGAGTCGCTCACCCCCTTCCGGAGACATTTGAAACCCCACCTCTTTAAGGAATACCTGGGATAGGATAAAGTAATCCTTCTACCCCCCACCCCCCCACACACAGCGGAGTCGCTCACCACCTTCCGGAGACATCTGAAACCCCACCTCTTTAAGGAATACCTGGGATAGGATAAAGTAATCCTTCTACCCCCCCACCCCACAGCGGAGTCACTCACCACCTTCCGGAGACATTTGAAACCCCACCTCTTTAAGGAATACCTGGGATAGGATAAAGTAATCCTTCTACCCCCTCCCCACCCCCCCACACACACAGCGGAGTCGCTCACCACCTTCCGGAGACATTTGAAACCCCACCTCTTTAAGGAATACCTGGGATAGGATAAAGTAATCCTTCTACCCCCCACCCCACAGCGGAGTCACTCACCACCTTCCGGAGACATTTGAAACCCCACCTCTTTAAGGAATACCTGGGATAGGATAAAGTAATCCCTTCTACCCCCCAAATTGTAAAGTGGTTATCCCACTGGCTATAGGGTAAACGCACCAATTTGTGAGTACGCTCTGGCTAAGAGCGTCTGCTAAATGACGTTAATGTGCCCTTGAGCAAGGCACTTAACCCCAATTGCTCCTGTAAGTCGCTCTGGATAAGAGCGTCTGCTAAATGACTAAAATGTAAAATGTAAATGAATACTACGCCAAGTCTGTGTACTGGTAAGTAGCTGGAGTCATTTTGAGAGACAAGCACTTCCGTGTTTTCTCAGTGTTGTATGTAGTTTAGGAAGACCCCGTGTGACTTGGCTAATATTCTGTGTGTTTGACTTTCAGGGAGAATACCCTTCATGCTCTGAAACAGAGGAGAAACGCATCCAGCACAGGCTTCAATGTTCCCCTGGTTACTGAGCTGGTAGGAGGGACTATCTAGCTCTCATACATACACACACACTCCCACACACTCTCACACACTCCCTCTCCTACAGACACATGCTCTTGTGCCATGATAGGGAATACGTTGTTTACTTTGAACGTAAACTAACTCTGTCTGTCTTTAGGACCCTGACGCCCCCATCAGACAGAAGCGTCCCCTGGCAGACCTGGACAGAGAGAATGACGCCAGGCTGCTGAAGTACCTGTTCACCCTCCTCAGAGCGGGCATGACTGACGAGGTGAGACACCGGCCGCCTCCCAAATAACACCCTATTCCCTGTGTAGTGCACTACTTCTGACCAGAGACCTCTTGGCTCTGGTCAAAAGTACTGCACTATACAGGTAATAGGGTGTTATTTGAGACAGATCTCAGTACGGCGCCACCTGGTGGACGGGAGGGTATACTGAGCTGATTTCTAGTCTCAATGACGTGTTTGTGTGTAGGCCCAGAGGCTTTGTAAGCGCTGTGGACAGGCATGGAGGGCTGCTACTCTGGAGGGGTGGAAGCTTTACCACGACCCCAACATCAACGGAGGTCAGTTCTCAACCTTACACTCTCACCCCAACAGATGTTTAACACAAGTAGGGCTGTGGCGGTCATGACATTTTGTCAGCCGGTGATTGTCAAGCAAATAACTGCCGGTCTCACGGTAATTGACTGTTTTAATTAACATACAAATGTTTAGCATCTCCTGGCTAACATTCATAGCCTACAAGCCATTGATGCAGACCTTTTGGAACATCTATATTTAAAAAAAGTCTACTAAATCCATGTAATATAGCCTACACCGTCACAATAAATCCATTATTTATTTTAGACAGGTCTAAAGAAGCATGATATGAAGAAAATGTAGTCTATTTCAGAAGAACAGAATAGCATACTCTGAGTCGTCCTTATGTTATGCCCTGATCTGGCTATGCCATATGGCTGTGGGCTACACTAGTTCATTTAGCAGACAAGATCTGCTTAGAAATCCTGTGGCATTATTTTATATTATTTTATAGTAATGAAGAATACAATTGAACAAAGCTGAATAGAATAGAGAGGATATTTTCTCCAAACGATTTGAGGGAGTGTGCACATGCGGCAAAATAAATCATTTTCCAGTGGTTCAGTTTCATGCCAGCCAGGTAGGCTATACTCCTGTTGTAAAGAGAAGCCATGTGCTTAATATTAGGAAAGTTGAGAAATAAATATAGTAGGCCTAGCCTATAGAAAGCTGATGGGATCCTCCTCTTTTTAATAGAGGCCATCACTATGTTTTCTCACGCAATTGCCTATAGAAATGTTGAGCAACGTGAGCTCATGGGCTCTCATGAAGTGTTTGATTAGATTTTCGATTACATTTGCATTAATGTCAGAGTGATTAGAGGGACAATAGAGTGCTGAGGACCAGGTTGTTAGCAAGTTTGGTAGGCTACTAATGACCAGCAGCAGCATCAGAGCTTGGAGAAGCCTAATTACCGTGACTAAAAACACTCACGTGAAATGTGACTGCGGTCATGACTTGTGGCGGTAATCCGGTCCCCATAACAGCCCTAAACGCAGGTCCCTATGTATGGTCTGGAATGGAACTGAGGGGTGTGTGAGTCCAGGCGGTGCAGAGCTGCTACCAGTGGAGGGGAACCCTCACCGCTGTTTATGGAAGGTGTGCTGCTGGAGGATGGCTGACGACGAACACGTCAGCAGATATGAGAGAGCCATCTACGCTGCTCTGAGTGGGAACCTCAAACGGGTATGTAGTGTGGTGTATCTCCCTAAGCCCCCTCTCTGGGTGGTGTCAGGTGGAGGAGGGTGGTGTCAGGTGGAGGAGGGTGGTGTGTCTCAGGGAAAGGTGAAACGCCTTGTGAAAGTAAACCTATAACAGCAATGTTCACATAAGAGAGGACTATCCTCGACTGGTAATGGCCAGGACTATCCTCGACTGGTGATGGACTGATATGTCTCTCTCTCTCTCTCCTCTAGCTGCTCCCAGTGTGTGAGTCGTGGGAGGACAGTGTGTGGGCCTACTTCAGGGTCCTGGTAGACTCTCTGGTGGAACAGGAGGTCAGGTCCTCAGGAATGGGCAGCGAGGAGCTGGAGGAGCTGCCACAAGAATACCTGGAGGCCAAGTAAGATCCCCAGCCTCTAGTAGGTAGCCTTACCCAGGGACAATATCCTTTAGTGGGCAGCCCTGCCTAGAGAATACAGTGGGGGAAAAAAGTATTTAGTCAGCCACCAATTGTGCAAGTTCTCCCACTTAAAAAGATGAGAGAGGCCTGTAATTTTCATCATAGGTACACGTCAACTATGACAGACAAAATTAGAAAAAAATATCCTGAAAATCACATTGTAGGATTTTTAATGAATTTAATTGCAAATTATGGTGGAAAATAAGTATTTGGTCAATAACAAAAGTTTCTCAATACTTTGTTATATACCCTTTGTTGGCAATGACACAGGTCAAATGTTTTCTGTAAGACTTCACAAGGTTTTCACACACTGTTGCTGGTATTTTGGCCCATTCCTCCATGCAGATCTCCTCTAGAGCAGTGATGTTTTGGGGCTGTCGCTGGGCAACATGGACTTTCAACTCCCTCCAAAGATTTTCTATGGGGTTGAGATCTGGAGACTGGCTAGGCCACTCCAGGACCTTGAAATGCTTCTTACGAAGCCACTCCTTCGTTGCCCGGGCGGTGTGTTTGGGATCATTGTCATGCTTAAAGACCTAGCCACGTTTCATCTTCAATGCCCTTGCTGATGGAAGGAGGTTTTCACTCAAAATCTCACGATACATGGCCCCATTCATTCTTTCCTTTACACGGATCAGTCGTCCTGGTCCCTTTGCAGAAAAACAGCCCCAAAGCATGATGTTTCCACCACCATGCTTCACAGTAGGTATGGTGTTCTTTGGATGCAACTCAGCATTCTTTGTCCTCCAAATACGATGAGTTGAGTTTTTACCAAAAAGTTCTATTTTGGTTTCATCTGACCATATGACATTCTCCCAATCCTCTTCTGGATCATCCAAATGCACTCTAGCAAACTTCAGACGGGCCTGGACATGTACTGGCTTAAGCAGGGGGGACACATCTAGCACTGCAGGATTTGAGTCCCTGGCGGCGTAGTGTGTTACTGATGGTAGGCTTTGTTACTTTGGTCCCAGCTCTCTGCAGGTCATTCACTAGGTCCCCCCCGTGTGGTTCTGGGATTTTTGCTCACCGTTCTTGTGATCATTTTGACCCCACGGGGTGAGATCTTGCGTGGAGCCGCAGATCGAGGGAGATTATCAGTGGTCTTGTATGTCTTCCATTTCCTAATAATTGCTCCCACAGTTGATTTCTTCAAACCAAGCTGCTTACCTATTGCAGATTTAGTCTTCCCAGCCTGGTGCAGGTCTACAATTTTGTTTCTGGTGTCCTTTGACAGCTCTTTGGTCTTGGCTGTAGTGGAGTTTGGAGTGTGACTGTTTGAGGTTGTGGACAGGTGTCTTTTATACTGATAACAAGTTCAAACAGGTGCCATTAATACAGGTAACGAGTGGAGGACAGAGGAGCCTCTTAAATAAGAAGTTACAGGTCTGTGAGAGCCAGAAATCTTGCTTGTTTGTAGGTGACCAAATACTTATTTTCCACTATAATTTACAAATAAATTCATTAAAAATCATACAATGTGATTTTCTGGATATTTTTTTCTCAATTTGTCTGTCATAGTTGACGTGTACCTATGATGAAAATTACAGGCCTCTCTCATCTTTTTAAGTGGGAGAACTTGCACAATTGGTGGCTGACTAAATACTTTTTTTCCCCACTGTACATCCTCTAGTAGATAATACCTGGAGGCCAGTAAGATCCCCATCCTCTAGTAGAGGCAGCGGAGGGCTGGGTATCAGGACCCTAACCTTCCTCAGTGCATCAGCTTATATTTCTAAATGCAAATGGTAATATTTCTCCCTTTTCACTCCAGCTGGACACTAGAGAAGGTGTTTGAGGAGCTGTTAGCAACAGAGTCAAAGGTGAGCATATGTTTGTCTGCTCTGTCAAACTAGCTATGTGTGTACATCAGACCAGTCTGCTAGCTGTGTACATCAGACCAGTCTGCTAGCTATGTGTGTACATCAGACCAGTCTGCTAGCTATGTGTGTACATCAGACCAGTCTGCTAGCTATGTGTGTACATCAGACCAGTCTGCTAGCTATGTGTGTACATCAGACCAGTCTGCTAGCTGTGTGTGTACATCAGACCAGTCTGCTAGCTGTGTGTGTACATCAGACCAGTCTGCTAGCTATGTGTGTACATCAGACCAGTCTGCTAGCTATGTGTGTACATCAGACCAGTCTGCTAGCTATGTGTGTACATCAGACCAGTCTGCTAGCTATGTGTGTGTACATCAGACCAGTCTGCTAGCTATGTGTGTACATCAGACCAGTCTGCTAGCTATGTGTGTACATCAGACCAGTCTGCTAGCTATGTGTGTACATCAGACCAGTCTGCTAGCTATGTGTGTACATCAGACCAGTCTGCTAGCTATGTGTGTACATCAGACCAGTCTGCTAGCTATGTGTGTACATCAGACCAGTCTGCTAGCTATGTGTGTACATCAGACCAGTCTGCTAGCTATGTGTGTACATCAGACAGTCTGCTAGCTATGTGTGTACATCAGACCAGTCTGCTAGCTATGTGTGTACATCAGACCAGTCTGCTTGTTATGTGTGTACATCAGACCAGTCTGCTAGCTATGTGTGTACATCAGACCAGTCTGCTAGCTATGTGTGTACATCAGACCAGTCTGCTAGCTATGTGTGTGTACATCAGACCAGTCTGCTAGCTATGTGTGTGTACATCAGACCAGTCTGCTAGCTATGTGTGTACATCAGACCAGTCTGCTAGCTATGTGTGTACATCAGACCAGTCTGCTAGCTATGTGTGTACATCAGACCAGTCTGCTAGCTATGTGTGTACATCAGACCAGTCTGCTAGCTATGTGTGTACATCAGACCAGTCTGCTAGCTATGTGTGTACATCAGACCAGTCTGCTAGCTATGTGTGTACATCAGACCAGTCTGCTAGCTATGTGTGTGTACATCAGACCAGTCTGCTAGCTATGTGTGTACATCAGACCAGTCTGCTAGCTATGTGTGTACATCAGACCAGTCTGCTAGCTATGTGTGTACATCAGACCAGTCTGCTAGCTATGTGTGTACATCAGACCAGTCTGCTAGCTATGTGTGTACATCAGACCAGTCTGCTAGCTATGTGTGTACATCAGACCAGTCTGCTAGCTATGTGTGTACATCAGACCAGTCTGCTAGCTATGTGTGTACATCAGACCAGTCTGCTAGCTATGTGTGTACATCAGACCAGTCTGCTAGCTATGTGTGTACATCAGACCAGTCTGCTAGCTATGTGTGTACATCAGACCAGTCTGCTAGCTATGTGTGTACATCAGACCAGTCTGCTAGCTATGTGTGTACATCAGACCAGTCTGCTAGCTATGTGTGTACATCAGACCAGTCTGCTAGCTATGTGTGTACATCAGACCAGTCTGCTAGCTATGTGTGTACATCAGACCAGTCTGCTAGCTATGTGTGTACATCAGACCAGTCTGCTAGCTATGTGTGTACATCAGACCAGTCTGCTAGCTATGTGTGTACATCAGACCAGTCTGCTAGCTATGTGTGTACATCAGACCAGTCTGCTAGCTATGTGTGTACATCAGACCAGTCTGCTAGCTATGTGTGTACATCAGACCAGTCTGCTAGCTATGTGTGTGTACATCAGACCAGTCTGCTAGCTATGTGTGTGTACATCAGACCAGTCTGCTAGCTATGTGTGTACATCAGACAGTCTGCTAGCTATGTGTGTACATCAGACCAGTCTGCTAGCTATGTGTGTGTACATCAGACCAGTCTGCTAGCTATGTGTGTGTACATCAGACCAGTCTGCTAGCTATTGTGTGTACATCAGACCAGTCTGCTAGCTATGTGTGTACATCAGACCAGTCTGCTAGCTATGTGTGTACATCAGACCAGTCTGCTAGCTATGTGTGTACATCAGACCAGTCTGCTAGCTATGTGTGTGTACATCAGACCAGTCTGCTAGCTATGTGTGTGTACATCAGACCAGTCTGCTAGCTATGTGTGTACATCAGACCAGTCTGCTAGCTATGTGTGTACATCAGACCAGTCTGCTAGCTATGTGTGTACATCAGACCAGTCTGCTAGCTATGTGTGTACATCAGACCAGTCTGCTAGCTATGTGTGTACATCAGACCAGTCTGCTAGCTATGTGTGTACATCAGACCAGTCTGCTAGCTATGTGTGTACATCAGACCAGTCTGCTAGCTATGTGTGTACATCAGACCAGTCTGCTAGCTATGTGTGTACATCAGACCAGTCTGCTAGCTATGTGTGTACATCAGACCAGTCTGCTAGCTGTGTACATCAGACCAGTCTGCTAGCTATGTGTGTACATCAGACCAGTCTACTAGCTATGTACACTACCGTTCAAAAGTTTGGGGTCACTTAGAAATGTCCTTGTTTTCGAAAGAAAAGCATTTTTTTTTTGTCCCTTTTTAAAATAACTTACTTGATCAGAAATACAGTGTAGACATTGTTAATGTTGTAAATGGCTATTGTAGCTGGAAAAGGCTGATTTTTATTTTTTTAATGGAATATCTACATAGGCGTACAGAGGCCCATTATCAGCAACCATCAGTCCTGCGTTCCAATGGCACGTTGTGTTTGCTAATCCAAGTTTATCATTTTAAAAGGCTAATTGATCATTAGAAAACCCTTTTGCAATTATGTTAGCATAGCTGAAAAATGTTGTGCTGATTTAAAGAAGCAATAAAACTGGCCTTCTTGAGACTAGTTGAGTATCTGGAGAATCAGCAATTGTGGGTTCGATTACATGCTCAAAATGGCCAGAAACAAATAACTTTCTTCTGAAACTCGTCAGTCTATTCTTGTTCTGAGAAATGAAGGCTATTCCATGCGAGAAATTGCCAAGAAACTGAAGATCTTGTACAACGCTGTGTACTACTCTCTTCACAGAACAGCACAAACTGTCTCTAACCAGAATAGAAAGAGGAGTGGGAGGCCCCGGTGCACAACTGAGCAAGAGGACAAATACATTAGTGTCTAGTTTGAGAAACAGATGCCTCACAGGTCCTCAACTGGCAACTTCATTAAATAGTACCTGCAAAACACCAGTCTCAACGTCAACAGTGAAGAGGCGACTCCAGGATGCTGACCTTCTAGGCAGAGATGCAAAGAAAAAGCCATATTTCAGACTGGCCAATAAAAAGATAAGATTAAGATATGGCTTTTTCTTTTCAACTCTGCCTAGGTCAGCATCCCGGTGAAGGGAGTAGTACACAGCGTCGTACGAGATCTTCAGTTTCTTGGCAATTTCTCCCATGGAATAGCCATAATTTCTCAGAACAAGAATAGACTGACGAGTTTCAGAAGAAAGTTATTTGTTTCTGGCCATTTTGAGCCTGTAATCGAACCCACAATTGGTGACGCTCCAGATACTCAACTAGTCTCAAGGCCAGCTTTTTTTGCAAAAGGGTTTTCTAATGATCAGTTAGCCTTTCTAAAATGATAAACTTGGATTAGCAAACACAACGTGCAATTAGAACACAGGACTGATGGTTGCTGACAATGGGCCTCTGTAGGCCTATGTAGATATTCCATTAAAAATCAGCCGTTTCCAGCTACAATAGCCATTTACAACATTAACAATGTCTACACTGTATTTCTGATCAATTTAATGTTATTTTAATGGACAACAAATTTGCTTTTCTTTCGAAAACAAGGACATTTCTAAGTGACCCCAAACTTTTGACCGGTAGTGTACATCAGACCAGTCTGCTAGCTATGTACATCCGACCAGTCTTACGGACTCCCATAGTCCTGTGAAAGACCCTGAATGTCTCCTTCCTTCTTCTCCACAGAAAGTCCTGGAGGAGACTAAAGAACATTACCACATCATCCAGAAGTTAGTCATCCTGGGAGACCTGGATGGTGAGTCTGTTAATAACCTTAAAGTAACGGTTTTAGTGTTTCCACATATTTATGAAATATGACCTATAATTAATTACAATGTGAGTGAAATAGTTTTCCTTACTATTGTTTAATTATGTTAAAAAGCAGCCAATGAAGATTTTCACTGGACTGTTACTTTAAATCCATGGCCATGTCTGTGTCAGCCTATGGAAAGACTGTACAGACAGACAAAAGTCATGAGGTAGTCAGTCAGTATCCAGTTGGACTTTGTGGTTCTGGTTACTGCAGGTATGTTACTGCTTTATGAAATGGTCCCAGTATAAAACAGTATTTTGTGTGTCAGGTCTCCTGGAGGAGTTCAGTAACTGGTTGACCAGGAGTCCAGCTCTGCCCTCTCACCTGTTGCTGTTCTACCGTAGCCTGGGCATGCAGCTCAAGGTATCATCTACACACAGAGAGAGAGAAACACACTTTTGCTGTCATACACCTATATAAACATCAACCATTCCTCACACACACCACCTTCCACCTTCCACATATCCGTTCCCCCCTACGCCCTAATCCCTCCACTCATGTTCTCCCCTAATCAGGAGGAGGTGTCGGTGGATGTCCTGAAGGCCTACGTCTCTCTGTTGATGAGGGAGAAGCAGGTGGATCTGATCGCCTTCTATGTCAGTCACCTGCCGTCAGACATTGCCACCGCCCAGTACGCTCACTTCCTAGAGGAGGTCACTGAGGCTAACCAGAGACAACGCTGTCTGGAGCTGGCCAGGAGGCAGGTCAGTGTCTCACACAGAGGTTGCTGGGATGGGTGGGGGGGTTCCTTTAGTCTAAAGCAGGGGTGTCAAACACATTCTTTCCCCGCGGGCCACATTTGGTCTTCACAGAGGTCCAGAGGACCGCACTTAAAATGTATTATATTTCCTCGCCATTTAAATTTGCTGGAAAGAAGTCCTCTATCATCACTTCTGGAATTTCCGATGCTTCCCGACTGTCTAGCTTTTGGTTCGATGACTGTTATCAAGCTGGACAGAGTGAAGAGACTATAAATGACTGTTATCAAGCTGGACACAGTGAAGAGACTATAAATGACTGTTATCAAGCTGGACACAGTGAAGAGACTATAAATGACTGTTATCAAGCTGGACAGAGTGAAGAGACTATAAATGACTGTTATCAAGCTGGACACAGTGAAGAGACTATAAATGACTGTTATCAAGCTGGACACAGTGAAGAGACTATAAATGACTGTTATCAAGCTGGACACAGTGAAGAGACTATAAATGACTGTTATCAAGCTGGACAGAGTGAAGAGACTATAAATGACTGTTATCAAGCTGGACAGAGTGAAGAGACTATAAATGACTGTTATCAAGCTGGACAGAGTGAAGAGACTATAAATGACTGTTATCAAGCTGGACACAGTGAAGAGACTATAAATGACTGTTATCAAGCTGGACACAGTGAAGAGACTGTAACTGTAGGTTCATTATCATTTCTACACAGTTTTGATTAGGTTTTAGTAATTTCAATGTCGATTTTAAGATTGTTTATCTCCCCAAAAAGCAAATAAAAAATACATAGAAGATAAATTAATACACATACTAAATACTCAAATCTCCAGCGGGGATGGAATGGGCCCCCTGGTCTAAAGCTACAGTCAGTCTGACATGCATCTGAGATTCGACAACCGGCAATTAAATTAGGTTCGTACATATGATAAAATTGACCATGCAGACTTTCGCTTTTCTGCAGCTATGGACTGTAGGAAGGTGGGGAAAAAAAACAATGTCTGTTAAACTTGCAATATGTAAATGTTTGTGCAACCTGACCAAATGCACATAGAAATCTGAGTTATAGATCTGTCGTTCTCATTGAAAGCAAGTCTAAGAAGCGGTAGAGATCTTCTATGTGCGCTTTTTCTATGCTCCCCGTAGATGGTACAATGGTTCTCTACACTATACTGGCTTGTTTTGTCATATAAACTGAAATTAGGCAAACTATTAGAATTTTAGCATCCAGGAAATGGCGGAGCGATTTCTGCATATTGCGCCTTTTCAAAGGTACAGGTATCTAACTGTTGTGTTGTGGTCAGGTCTGGACGTGGCAGCGGTCACTAAGATGGTGATGGAGAACATCAGAGAGAGACACTGAGGAGTTCGCTCATCATGACCTCACCCCTGCACTGGACACTGGCACCTCAGTGGTACGAAACACACACACTGGCACCTCACCGCTACGAAGGAGAAACACCAACACCATGTGGTCATGTTAACCCTGTACCTCCCTACCCCCCCCAGGAGGACCATGTGGTCATGTTAACCCTGTACCTCCCTACCCCCCCCAGGAGGACCATGTGGTCATGTTAACCCTGTACCTCCCTACCCCCCAGGAGGACCATGTGGTCATGTTAACCCTGTACCTCCCTACCCCCGGAGGACCATGTGGTCATGTTAACCCTGTACCTCCCTACCCCCCAGGAGGACCATGTGGTCATGTTAACCCTGTACCTCCCTACCCCCCAGGAGGACCATGTGGTCATGTTAACCCTGTACCTCCCTACCCCCCCAGGAGGACCATGTGGTCATGTTAACCCTGTACCTCCCTACCCCCCCAGGAGGACCATGTGGTCATGTTAACCCTGTACCTCCCTACCCCCCAGGAGGACCATGTGGTCATGTTAACCCTGTACCTCCCTACCCCCCAGGAGGACCATGTGGTCATGTTAACCCTGTACCTCCCTACCCCCCAGGAGGACCATGTGGTCATGTTAACCCTGTACCTCCCTACCCCCCAGGAGGACCATGTGGTCATGTTAACCCTGTACCTCCCTACCCCCAGGAGGACCATGTGGTCATGTTAACCCTGTACCTCCCTACCCCCCAGGAGGACCATGTGGTCATGTTAACCCTGTACCTCCCTACCCCCCAGGAGGACCATGTGGTCATGTTAACCCTGTACCTCCCTACCCCCAGGAGGACCATGTGGTCATGTTAACCCTGTACCTCCCTACCCCCCAGGAGGACCATGTGGTCATGTTAACCCTGTACCTCCCTACCCCCCAGGAGGACCATGTGGTCATGTTAACCCTGTACCTCCCTACCCCCCAGGAGGACCATGTGGTCATGTTAACCCTGTACCTCCCTACCCCCAGGAGGACCATGTGGTCATGTTAACCCTGTACCTCCCTACCCCCCAGGAGGACCATGTGGTCATGTTAACCCTGTACCCCCCCAGGAGGACCATGTGGTCATGTTAACCCTGTACCCCCCAGGAGGACCATGTGGTCATGTTAACCCTGTACCTCCCTACCCCCCAGGAGGACCATGTGGTCATGTTAACCCTGTACCTCCCCCCAGGAGGACCATGTGGTCATGTTAACCCTGTACCTCCCCACCCCAGGAGGACCATGTGGTCATGTTAACCCTGTACCTCCCCCAGGAGGACCATGTGGTCATGTTAACCCTGTACCTCCCTACCCCCCAGGAGGACCATGTGGTCATGTTAACCCTGTACCTCCCTACCCCCCCAGGAGGACCATGTGGTCATGTTAACCCTGTACCTCCCTACCCCCCCAGGAGGACCATGTGGTCATGTTAACCCTGTACCTCCCCCCCCAGGAGGACCATGTGGTCATGTTAACCCTGTACCTCCCTACCCCCCCAGGAGGACCATGTGGTCATGTTAACCCTGTACCTCCCTACCCCCCCAGGAGGACATGTGGTCATGTTAACCCTGTACCTCCCTACCCCCAGGAGGACCATGTGGTCATGTTAACCCTGTACCTCCCTACCCCCCAGGAGGACCATGTGGTCATGTTAACCCTGTACCTCCCTACCCCCCCAGGAGGACCATGTGGTCATGTTAACCCTGTACCTCCCTACCCCCCAGGAGGACCATGTGGTCATGTTAACCCTGTACCTCCCTACCCCCCCCAGGAGGACCATGTGGTCATGTTAACCCTGTACCTCCCTACCCCCCAGGAGGACCATGTGGTCATGTTAACCCTGTACCTCCCTACCCCCCAGGAGGACCATGTGGTCATGTTAACCCTGTACCTCCCTACCCCCCAGGAGGACCATGTGGTCATGTTAACCCTGTACCTCCCTACCCCCCAGGAGGACCATGTGGTCATGTTAACCCTGTACCTCCCTACCCCCCCCAGGAGGACCAGAGGAAGATTGATGTGATAGGCCCTTTTCACGTGACGTCAGACAACTTCCGTTCTGCCGCGATGCAGGTTATGTTTACATCCGGTGTCGCTTAGGAACGCTTAGCTAGTAGCACATCATTATGGAGTTCACCCAGTCCCTTTCACATCTGCCACCAATACGACTTAACGACGTAGAACGACTTGCTGACAAGTGGTCCCTTACTTCAAGATCGAAGCTTGATAAAGGCTACAAGTTCTTCGTTGAAGGTTACCTGTTTGATTATGAAGGTACGTGTTTATCTTTATTTAGCTTAAATTAGCCCTATGCTAGCGAAGGTTATGAGCTGACGAGTTTCTGTTTTGCAGCCTCTTTTTAATATTACTGCTGTTTGTATCGACCGTAAGATAAGAGTCAGTAATGTATTAATGGCTAATGCTGCGCCCTTTCTCCCAATCACTGTATTGAAACAGTCTCAAGTGTAGTTAACGGTGAGGTGACAGTGAGAGGGCGATGTTACAGGTCCATGAAGAAAAATGAGGAGGCTCATCGGCTTCAGGTTTCTCAGATAAACAGTTCTCTAACATTATGATAAGATAGGTTAAGATAGATAAGTTTTCTTTTTGTTGTGTTTTGCTGCGGTTGCAGATTTAATAAGAATGATTCCACAAAGTTCCACTGTGGATCAGTTTGTTTCTCAGTCTGAGCTCTGATTTTGTATCATTAAACTTAATACACAACGAAATTCTTACAAACCGATGTGGGTTGTTGACGGCAATAAAGACTGGGAAAGATTCTGTGATAACTCAAAATGTTCAAATTTTCGATAAGTGTTGGCACTACTTGTCAAAGGTTTCAGAACAGCCAATTTTTCTTAATTAAAAAAAGAAATTGGGTTTTGAAAATTGTGTACAGTAGTTTATAATGAAACGCAGAAAAAATGTTTTGTAAGTACAGCACTAATTGTTATGTCTCTATGAACAGGTTACACTAGACTCTGCAGAGGTTCCTGTGGTACTCAATCACATGTCATGTTCCTGCTCTGCTGGGAAAGCACTATGTAATCACATAGTAGCACTTCTTTTTCAAAGTGCTCACTATGTTACCATGGGCTTTAAGACAGTGCCATTGCCTCTGTCATGCACCAGCGCACTGCAGACCTGGCACCGGCCTAGGACACAGGTCAGATATTATTTGTTACACTGATGCAGAACTTTGCAGTTTGTATTGACTTTTGACAATGTATTGTTCATCATTATTATATCACAGGGAATTGTACCAGAGGCCACCAATGATATGGCGGTGTGTAAACCAGCGGCTAAGAAAAAAAACAAGTGTCAGAGCTGGAGTGAAGTGCACACTGTACCGAGCCTATGATGGTGAGTCTGAATGAGCCCCCGCCTGTACTAGAGCACAAAGACTTTAGTGCATTTCTAAAATAATACAAACATAAAAGTGATTATTATTTGTTACTTTTTATATAGACTTTCAGTGGATATTTTTTTATTTGTATTAGAAGCATGTACGAGACTGGATGAGTGTGGTTGTCTTTTTTAGTGAAAAAGATAAGGTGGCATTTAATGAAATCTAAACTTGACATATCTCACTTTCATGCCAGGGCCTATTCCGGATCCTCACGTCATGGCCAGTGCTGAGAAACTGAAAGACATCCGTCCACAACCAGGGATTTGCAAATTGCTGCACGGGCTTGAGGGCCTTAATTTGGTGGACTCTAAATTTGGCCCTGTGCCATTTGGGTCTGTGCTTTCTTACCAGTGCCCTCTAGAATTAAGTAGAGATATTATTAAACACCCTGGTGCCAGTGAGTTTCCTCAGTTGCCTATTGAAGGTTACAACTTTAAATTTCCCATTGATTTTGAGCCCAACTACATACAACAATGTCATTTGGACAGCCTGATTGTGTCAGAGGAGATGTCTGCTGCTATTGAAGCAGAAACAAGAATGCAGTCAGAATGCCAGCTGTGGAGCCAGGTACGCAAACCCCGACTGACAGCCAGCAGATTCCGTGAAATATGCCATGTTCGTGGGGAGTTGTCTGCCAAGGCTTTGGCAACCCGCATTCTGAGAGGAACTCCTCAGACAGCTGCTATGAGAAGAGGGTTGGATCTGGAACCTGAGATACTGAGGCAATATTCTGATTTTTGTGATGTCTCTCTGAAACAATGCGGGGTCATCATCCACCCTGATTCACCTCACCTTGCAGCCAGCCCGGATGCTAAAGTCTTCTGCCCAACAGAAGCACCACCATTTGGTCTTGCTGAGGTTAACCCTCGTGTTGTCCTCCCAAATGCCTTACGCCTTTTGTCCTCTGGGGTCAAAAATGACCCCGCCTGGTTTGACTGTTTATAAAGCATACAGTATACATTTTCAATCAATTCTGTGTTACATCTTTATTCTTACTTCTGTTCAACCCATTACTATAATTTTTTTCATTTGTTTTGGAATTTAGAGCCAATAGACCTTGTTTACATAAAAGTATACCCTGTTTTTAAGTAAAAATACAATGAAACTATGAATTATTTTGACCTATTATTATTTTGACTATTTCACTTATCGCTGAGTGGTATTTGTAAAAGTTTAGTGAGGATGCTGTTTTTGAATCATTTAATTTTTATTAATGACAGCCCATAATCACACCTTTTGTCCTCTGGGGTCAAAAATGACCCGCCTGGTTTGACTGTTTATAAAGCATACAGTATACATTTTCAATCAATTCTGTGTTACATCTTTATTCTTACTTCTGTTCAACCCATTACTAGAATTTTTTTCATTTGTTTTGGAATTTAGAGCCAATAGACCTTGTTTACATAAAAGTATACCCTGTTTTTAAGTAAAAATACAATGAAACTATGAATTATTTTGACCTATTATTATTTTGACTATTTCACTTATCACTGAGTGGTATTTGTAAAAGTTTAGTGAGGATGCTGTTTTTGAATCATTTAATTTTTATTAATGACAGCCCATAATCACACCTTTTGTCCTCTGGGGTCAAAAATGACCCCGCCTGGTTTGACTGTTTATAAAGCATACAGTATACATTTTCAATCAATTCTGTGTTACATCTTTATTCTTACTTCTGTTCAACCCATTACTAGAATTTTTTTCATTTGTTTTGGAATTTAGAGCCAATAGACCTTGTTTACATAAAAGTATACCCTGTTTTTAAGTAAAAATACAATGAAACTATGAATTATTTTGACCTATTATTATTTTGACTATTTCACTTATCACTGAGTGGTATTTGTAAAAGTTTAGTGAGGATGCTGTTTTTGAATCATTTAATTTTTATTAATGACAGCCCATAATCACACCTTTTGTCCTCTGGGGTCAAAAATGACCCCGCCTGGTTTGACTGTTTATAAAGCATACAGTATACATTTTCAATCAATTCTGTGTTACATCTTTATTCTTACTTCTGTTCAACCCATTACTAGAATTTTTTTCATTTGTTTTGGAATTTAGAGCCAATAGACCTTGTTTACATAAAAGTATACCCTGTTTTTAAGTAAAAATACAATGAAACTATGAATTATTTTGACCTATTATTATTTTGACTATTTGACTTATCACTGAGTGGTATTTGTAAAAGTTTAGTGAGGATGCTGTTTTTGAATCATTTTATTTTTATTAATGACAGCCCATAATCACACCTTTTGTCCTGCCTGGTTTGACTGTTTATAAAGCATACAGTATACATTTTCAATCAATTCTGTGTTACATATTTAGTCTGAAAATAACGGTAGTTGTTTAATACTATGCTCTTTATGATTCAAACAAATTTGAAGTAATTTGATTGAATTATGGGTGTTTTACTAAATGTAATAACTTCTGTTGTCCTCTGGGATCAAAAAGACCCCGCAGCACAAAGTTTACATACTGCTTGGCAAAACATCTTTGATCATGTTTCTTTGATGTGTGGGGGTCAAAACATCTTTGATCATGTTTCTTTGATGTGTGGGGTCAAGCAATGGTTATGACAACAACAACAACAAAAAAGTATTTTCTCACAGGTGTTTGGGCATTTCACATTTTAGTCTGAGAGAGACAGGCAGCACAATGAGGAGGCAGAAGTTTTATAATGCACAGGAGGCTTGCAAGATAATTTTTGAAATAAAAGAAAATAATGACCAGGAGGACAATGCTGCACATAATGAGGATGAATCAACTGATGAAGAGGGTTCAGGGTCAGCTGGGTCCTCTTCCTCAGATTCTACCTCATCTGTTGATTCTTCGTCTTCATCATAATAGATGATGTCCTCCACTTCTGACACTTCTTCCATTTCAACTTCAGATTCTACCTCATCTGTTGATTCTTCATCATAATAGGTGCAGTGCTCCACTTCTGACACTTCTTCCATACCAGCTTCAGATTCTACGTCATCATCACGTTCATCCATTTCCTTATATTCATAATCATCTTCCATTTCTGCAGCAGGAGATGTGGGGGAATCTTCGGAGGAAGAAGTAGCATGCTGTCTGTATGTTGGATCTATCACCTCATCATTATGTTCCTCCTCTTCTGACCCTGAACCCTCTTCATCAGTTGATTCATCCTCATTATGTGCAGCATTGTCCTCCTGGTCATTATTTTCTTTTATTTCAAAAATTATCTTGCAAGCCTCCTGTGCATTATAAAACTTCTGCCTCCTCATTGTGCTGCCTGTCTCTCTCAGACTAAAATGTGAAATGCCCAAACACCTGTGAGAAAATACTTTTTTTGTTGTTGTTGTTGTCATAACCATTGCTTGACCCCACACATCAAAGAAACATGATCAAAGATGTTTTGCCAAGCAGTATGTAAACTTTGTGCTGCGGGGTCTTTTTGACCCCAGAGGACAACAGAAGTTATTACATTTAGTAAAACACCCATAATTCAATCAAATTACTTCAAATTTGTTTGAATCATAAAGAGCATAGTATTAAACAACTACCGTTATTTTCAGACCAATTGATGAATAAAAAACATATTTTGTCGGCAAAAGATTTAATTTGGGGGTCAGAATGACCCCAGGACAACAGGAGGGTTAAGAGTTGCGATGTTGAAAATGTTACCCAAGTTAAACACCTGATCACAGTTAAAGGCCAGGCCTGCCTTAAGAAGAGCCACAAATACTACTATCAGGTTCAAGGCCAACTCGCCTTAACCGGACTTCAGTGGTGTGACTTCATTACAGATACCCGCACTGACTTCACAGTTGAGAGAATCTTTAGGGATGAGGAGATTATCCACTCAATGCGACAGAAGCTTGATCATTTCTATTATAACATCTACATGGATGTCTTCTTAAGTTATAAAACATAAGGCAGAATTTTATGTGTAAATAGTGTTAAGGTAAATGTGGAAGGTGAACCTTTGACATTTTTTTCTTTAACTGCAAATTAACTTGTCATATACTGTATATCTCCTATGTACTGAAACACACATTTTGAAAAGGATTGTGATGTAAATGTCGACATGTTTTTCTTTAACTGCAAATGAACTTAATTGTGTTATATACTGTATATCTATGTATTGAAATACAAATTTTGAAAAGGATTGCGATGTTGTAAATGCTCTTACCAAAATCAAAAAGGATTGGAAGCAGTTGCTTGCAAACATATATTTAATAGTTCCATCAGTGCCATGACACATAAGCACATAACATGGTTAATAGTTGGATATTTTTACAATATATCACATTAGGTTCATTAATAGCTATGAAAAAGTTATTACCCTTAACAAAAACATACAGTATAACATTAGATCAATTAAATTACCAACAAAGTTAATTCATATTTACATTTTTTTGTACATACAATACAGTAATATAAAAGTACTTCTATTTACAGCCCATCTAGCTTACTCAGGAAATATACAACTTCCAGTTGACAAAAACATCAGACTGGTTTGTCTCCTTTAATGTCAAGAGGTCCCTGATAGTTCGACATGAGGCAGCAGATGGCCCACAGCTGATTCACTGAACCCACTGTGGAAAGAGGAACAAGCCCATCCCAGATATGGTACTCCTTCACCCTCCGTATGGCCCTCTCGACTAAAATCCTCAGCCGGGCGATGGCCTGGGTCTTAAGAGTGTCCTCCCTGCTGAGCTGAGGAGATTTTTTCAGTGGAGGGATGACGAGTGTTGCCCCCACTTCTGACAACATCCTCTCGATCAGGAAACCCTTGTCCGCCATTAATTCATCTCCGGGCTGAAGTAAATGCAAGATCTGACATTTCCGTGTTATTTCCATGTCGGAGATGGAGCCTGTGTAGAGCTTTGATACAAATGTGATAACACACATGGAGCTACACCAATCAGCCCTTTAAAGGTGGTGTGATTTTTGTAGCTCGAAAAGGTTTCTGACTGTAGTGAGAGGGAGGATGGTGTTTCACAGCGGATCTCGGTGCAGTCTACTATAACTCTCACCTGAGGGCAGTAGAGCTTGAACTTATCAGGCATTGTGGCCTGCACCTGCTCTCTTGTCATCCACACCGGCAGTGAGCCAAGAACCTGGTAAAGGTAGCTAGTCCATGTTAAAATGATGCGGCTAACTGTGGACAGGCTGACCTCAAAGATGGTAGACAAGGTTTTCTCCTGAAGCCCAGCTGCAACACGACACAGAAACATAAATAGTTCATCAATAAGTGGAAGTTTTCGGTGAGGGCTAGGTGTCACATGTGCCGTTTGCTGTGCCTTAGACCAGTATACAAGCCGTGAAGCAGAGGGATAAACAGAATCCCAAAACACAGTGAAGACCTCCTTTGAGCTGAATCGTGTGTAGTAGCGATAGTCCTCATCTGTGACACAAAAATTAAAAAGGAGTGGATGCTGCTTCTTAACTGTCAGGTGCTGGATCTCAATTTCTAGGGACAACACTTGCAGCTCCAACTCTCGAATTCTTTGAGTAGCACTGTCCAGTTTACCTTAAGGGGAAGAAAAAGCATACATGTTGGTAGGTTAGTTATTACTCATCTATCCCATCCCATTTTCAATAAATAAAACTGAAGAAGCTTCTAAGATGGATGAGGTTTAAAACGCCAAGTCTTTTCACAGAGAGACCAGTTACTCCAAATCGTAGTATAAAATAGTATTTTTACTTAACTGCCATATACTTTTACTTTTTTTGCCAAACAGATACATGGTTACTCTTATTTGTAATACTAACCAGGAGAAGGACGGCAGGCATAGTCGTGATCGTTTGTCACTGCAGGCAAAGCACCCTCTGTGCTGTCAGGCATCTCATGATCAGAATCATCCAGGACAGCAACACCAAGACGCTTTCTTGCTCGCTGGTAAACTGACTCCGAGCTTGTGAGCCGCCTCCTATATGTGTGAAATTAACCATATGCTTGTCATGATACATTTTGGTAATCACTTTTCAGTCCCTAAAATGACAAAATGTAGCAGCTATATTGCATCAGGATTAAATTATTAAACATTTTGTACAAGTAATATATTATTGGATTACAGTAGTATTACGTTTAACGCTGTCTACCTATCCTTACCCCAATCATTCCAGTGGAATCTAGACGGCACTGATCCCTGTTTAATACGGATCCGTCCACTGGCCGATGTGTATCTATCCTCAGGGGGAAAGTGCTGACTGCAAACAAAGAATTCTCCCACGAAGAATCTTAAAACTTGGTCCCTCATCTCTCCTGATCGCCCTCACCCAACGGGCACGTATTTCTCCATCAACAGGGAAATCGTGAAAACTCAGATACGGGAATTTCTGTTTGTTGTTTGAACAAAATGGTACACTGCAATAGCATCTTCTCGAAGATTGTGCCATGCTTCGGTGTTGGATGGGATACTGTTGCGATACAGACACCGGGAGAAAAGAAACAGCTAAATTAACATTCAGCTTTGACCAGGAATCAATATTTATCTAGCTATCATGCACAACAGTATTTGAATAGGTGAGTTACTATACATTCATGAATAAACTAACTGCCTAACAAAGGGTTAGATAGCTAGCTAAGTAAACTTGTTACATTACAGCCAGGCAGCAATGTAACGCTACCTTTAACGTTATCGGTATCTGGTACTAAGTTGTTGTTAGCTAACGTTAGCCCACTTTTAAGTAACTAAGGCAGTGAACAATTATGAATTAACAATAACGTTAGCAAGTTACAAACCATTGCATATACGTAAACATTATTACTCTTAACTTTACTAATTTAACTTAAACGTACCTTTTGGAATTTCTTCAAGTAGCTAGCTTGCTAGTTAGTGGTCAACAGTTGTATTTTCGTTGAGAAGTCTCAGGTTACGGGCGAACGGAAGTGAAGTTAACCTGCTACGCGGAAAGGCGGAAGTTAGATGACGTCATCGTGAAAAGAGCCTATTGATTGGCTGGTGTTTGACCCCGCCCAGAGAGCTGAGGCCCTCAAACAGAGCAACGCCATCATGAGGAAGTTCCTGGGTACGTTACACACACACTCACGGTTCTGAAACAGATCAATGCTTCCTGTGTGAGGTAGTCCCTTTCCCATACTACTAACACATGCCCATACAAACATTGCATTGTATTGGCTACCTTTTGAAAATCTCCCTCTTTTTCAACCATGCTGTTGACCCATTGCTATCTCTCCTCTCTCTCTCATCTCCTCCAGCCTCTAAGAAACACGATGCAGCCAAGGAGGTGTTTGGTAAGGTCCCAGAGGACTCAATGAGGGAGATATACAGCCAGTGGGAGGAGCTAGGCCTGGACACGCCCCTTCCTGCAGAGGATGAGAACGCCATCAGGGAACACCTGTGTATCCGCGCTTACCTGGTGAGGGGACAAGCTCTCGCAGCACTGTGATTGACTCGTCTGTTTATTAAACGTTTTTAGAGGGGACTCCTGTAGTTGTATGAGGTGTGTGTGTGTGTGTTACCCCCCCCAGGAAGCTCATGAGGCGTTCAATGAGTGGTTCCATCACATGAACTCCCCCCCTCAGAAGCCCAGCCCCCCGGCCCAGGCCAAGTTCACTGAGAAGGTGGCCTTCGAGATGAAGGAGAAGGAGTACCAGGTACACAATACACTCTGATCCCAGATCAGTCTCTGTGTTACGGTAGAACTGGTGAGGAACAATACACTCTGATCCCAGATCAGTCTCTGTGTTACGGTAGAACTGGTGAGGAACAATACACTCTGATCCCAGATCAGTCTCTGTGTTACGGTAGAACTGGTGAGGAACAATACACTCTGATCCCAGATCAGTCTCTGTGTTACGGTAGAACTGGTGAGGAACAATACACTCTGATCCCAGATCAGTCTCTGTGTTACGGTAGAACTGGTGAGGAACAATACACTCTGATCCCAGATCAGTCTCTGTGTTACGGTAGAACTGGTGAGGAACAATACACTCTGATCCCAGATCAGTCTCTGTGTTACGGTAGAACTGGTGAGGAACAATACACTCTGATCCCAGATCAGTCTCTGTGTTACGGTAGAACTGGTGAGGAACAATACACTCTGATCCCAGATCAGTCTCTGTGTTACGGTAGAACTGGTGAGGAACAATACACTCTGATCCCAGATCAGTCTCTGTGTTACGGTAGAACTGGTGAGGAACAATACACTCTGATCCCAGATCAGTCTCTGTGTTACGGTAGAACTGGTGAGGAACAATACACTCTGATCCCAGATCAGTCTCTGTGTTACGGTAGAACTGGTGAGGAACAATACACTCTGATCCCAGATCAGTCTCTGTGTTACGGTAGAACTGGTGAGGAACAATACACTCTGATCCCAGATCAGTCTCTGTGTTACGGTAGAACTGGTGAGGAACAATACACTCTGATCCCAGATCAGTCTCTGTGTTACGGTAGAACTGGTGAGGAGTTTAATTTGTTAGTGTAGCTGGTCCTGGATCAGAGGAAGAACGCTAATGCTAGCAACGCTATTATTTAGCGTAACAGCCTATTGACTAAATTTAAAAAAAAGGTGTGTTAAAGTGTGACCTCCTCTCCTGTAGATGGAACACGACAACTGGACCGGCCGTCTGGAGGCTCTGACTGAAGACGTGAAGGAGAGAATCTACAACGTCCTGCTGTTTGTGGACGGGGGCTGGATGGTCGACGTCAGAGAGGTGTGTGTCTGTCTGTATCTGAGTATTACCGTTAGTGATTGGTGGCGTGAGGGCTCAGCGCTAGGTTAGCGTTTGAGCCTGTATTAGCTCTGTCTCCAGTACAACTGTGTTATTTCTAGGTACACATTATTACTTCTACCACTTGTTCTATTACAGGATACGGAGGAGGACCCAGAGAGAGGCCACCAGATGGTGCTGCTCCGTAGACTGTCTGCCCATGATGTCCTTCCTGTTGCAGACAGTACTGCAGAGAACACAACGCCACCAGGAGAGTCTCAGACTGGCTGATATCATCGCCTCAGACCAACACCGCCTCTATGAGGTCTGTACTGTAGTCTAGAAATTATATTTCTATGGTCTGCGCTGGAGTCTGACCTGGGCTGAGGGCATCTCAATTCAGTCTACAGTGGCTTCATCCTCTCCCCTCTCTGTCTCCTTTCCTTTGTCTGCCACCATCTGCTTCTCAAGTCAATCAATCAATCAATCAATCAATCAATCAATCAATCAATCAATTTTATTTTATATAGCCCTTCTTACATCAGCTAATATCTCGAAGTGCTGTACAGAAACCCAGCCTAAAACCGGCTGTGCCGGGTGGAGATTATAACAGAACCATGCCAAGATGTTCAAAAATGTTCATAAGTGACAAGCATGGTCAAATAATAATCAGGAATAAATCTCAGTTGGCTTTTCATAGCCGATCATTAGAGTTTAAAACAGCAGGTCTGGGACAGGTAGGGGTTCCATAACCGCAGGCAGAACAGTTTAAACTGGAATAGCAGCAAGGCCAGGCGGACTGGGGACAGCAAGGAGTCACCACGGCCGGTAGTCCCGACGTATGGTCCTAGGGCTCAGGTCTCTCAGTTGGCTTTTCATAGCCGATCATTTAGAGTTGAAAACAGCAGGTCTGGGACAGGTAGGGGGTTTCGTAGCCGCAGGCAGAACAGTTGAAACTGGAATAGCAGCAAGGCCAGGCGGACTGGGGACAGCAAGGTGTCATCATGCCCGGTAGTCCTGACGTATGGTCCTAGGGGCTCAGGTTCTCAGAGAGAAAGAGAGAACGAGAGAATTAGAGAGAGCATACTTAAATTCACACAGGACACTGGATAAGACAGGAGAAGTACTCCAGGTATAACCAACTAACCCCAGCCCCCGACACATAAACTACTGCAGCATAAATACTGGAGGCTGAGACAGGAGCGGTCCGGAGACACTGTGGCCCCATCCGAAGAAACCCCCGGACAGGGCCAAACAGGAAGGATATAACCCCACCCACTCCGCCAAAGCACAGCCCCCGCACCACTAGAGGGATATCCCCAACCACCAACTTACAATCCTGAGACAAGGCCGAGTATAGCCCACAGAGGTCTCCACCACAGCACAAACCAAGGGGGGCGCCAACCCAGACAGGAAGATCACGTCAGTAACTCAACCCACTCAAGTGACGCACCCCTCCCAGGGACGGCATGAAAGAGCACCAGCAAGCCAGTGACTCAGCCCCTGCAACAGGGTTAGAGGCAGAGAACCCCAGTGGAGAGGGGAACCGGCCCGGCAGAGACAGCAAGGGCTGTTCGTTGCTCCAGCCTTTCCGTTCACCTTCACACTCCTGGGCCAGACTACACTCAATCATATGACCTACTGAAGAGATAAGTCTTCAGTAAAGACTTAAAGGTTGAGACCGAGTCTGCGTCTCTCACATGGGTAGGCAGACTGTTCCATAAAAATGGAGATCTATAGGAGAAAGCCCTGCCTCCCGCTGTTTGCTTAGAAATTCTAGGGACAATTAGGAGGCCTGCGTCTTGTGACCGTAGCGTACGTATTGGTATGTACGGCAGGACCAACTCGGAAAGATAGGTAGGAGCAAGCCCATGTAACGCTTTATAGGTTAACAGTAAAACCTTGAAATCAGCCCTTGCCTTAACAGGAAGCCAGTGTAGGGAAGCTAGCACTGGAGTAATATGATCAAATTTCTTGGTTCTAGTCAGGATTCTAGCAGCCGTATTTAGCACTAACTGAAGTTTATTTAGTGCTTTATCCGGGTAGCCGGAAAATAGAGCATTGCAGTAGTCTAATCTAGAAGTAACAAATGCATGGATTAATTTTTCTGCATCATTTTTGGACAGAAAATTTCTGATTTTTGCAATGTTACGTAGATGGAAAAAAGCTGTCCTTGAAACAGTCTTGATATGTTCGTCAAAAGAGAGATCAGGGTCAAGAGTAACGCCTAGGTCCTTCACAGTTTTATTTGAGACGACTTTACAACCATCAAGATGAATTGTCAGATTTAACAGAAGATCTCTTTGTTTCTTGGGACCTAGAACAAGCATCTCTGTTTTGTCCGAGTTTAAAAGTAAAAGTTTTCAGCCATCCACTTCCTTATGTCTGAAACACAGGCTTCTAGCGAGGGCAATTTTGGGGCTTCACCATGCTTCATTGAAATGTACAGCTGTGTGTCATCCGCATAGCAGTGAAAGTTAACATTATGTTTTCGAATAACATCCCCAAGAGGTAAAATATATAGTGAAAACAATAGTGGTCCTAAAACGGAACCTTGAGGAACACCGAAATGTACAGTTGATTTGTCGGAGGACAGACCATTCACAGAGACAAACTGATATCTTTCCGACAGGTAGGATCTAAACCAGGCCAGAACTTGTCCGTGTAGACCAATTTGGGTTTCCAGTCTCTCCAAAAGAATGTGGTGATCGATGGTGTCAAAGGCAGCACTAAGGTCTAGTAGCACGAGGACAGATGCAGAGCCTCGGTCTGACGCCATTAAAAGGTCATTTACCACCTTCACAAGTGCAGTCTCAGTGCTATGATGGGGTCTAAAACCAGACTGAAGCATTTCGTATACATTGTTTGTCTTCAGAAAGGCAGTGAGTTGCTGCGCAACAGCTTTTTCTAAAATTTTTGAGAGGAATGGAAGATTCGATATAGGCCGATAGTTTTTTATATTTTCCGGGTCAAGGTTTGGCTTTTTCAAGAGAGGCTTTATCACTGCCACTTTTAGTGAGTTTGGTACACATCCGGTGGATAGAGAGCTGTTTATTATGTTCAACATAGGAGGGCCAAGCACAGGAAGCAGCTCCTTCAGCAGTTTAGTAGGAATAGGATCCAGTATGCAGCTTGAAGGTTTAGAGGCCATGATTATTTTCATCATTGTGTCAAGAGATATAGTACTAAAACACTTAAGTGTCTCTCCCGATCCCAGGCCCTCGCAGAGTCTGTGCAGATCCAGGACAGCTAAGCCCTGGAGGAATACGCAGATTCAAAGAGGAGTCCGTAATTTGCTTTCTAATGGTCATGATCTTTTCCTCAAAGAAGTTCATGAATTTATCACTGCTGAAGTGAAAACCATCCTCTCTTGGGGAATGCTGCTTTTTAGTTAGCTTTGCAACAGTATCAAAAGAAATTTTGGATTGTTCTTATTTTCCTCGATTAATTTGGAAAAGTAGGATGATCGAGCAGCAGTGAGGGCTCTTCGGTACTGCACGGTACTGTCTTTCCAAGCTAGTCGGAAGACTTCCAGTTTGGTGTGGCGCCATTTCCGTTCCAATTTCCTGGAAGCTTGCTTCAAAGCTCGGGTATTTTCTGTATACCAGGGAGCTAGTTTCTTATGACAAATGTTTTTCGTTTTTAGGGGTGCAACTGCATCTAGGGTATTGCGCAAGGTTAAATTGAGTTCCTCAGTTAAGTGGTTAACTGATTTTTGTCCTCTGACGTCCTTGGGTAGGCAGAAGGAGTCTGGAAGGGCATCAATGAATTTTTGTGTTGTCTGAGAATTTATAGCACGACTTTTGATGCTCCTTGGTTGGGGTCTGAGCAGATTATTTGTTGCGATTGCAAACGTAATAAAATGGTGGTCCGATAGTCCAGGATTTTGTGGAAAAACATTAAGATCTACAACATTTATTCCATGGGACAAAACTAGGTCCAGAGTATGACTGTGGCAGTGAGTAGGTCCAGAGACATGTTGGACAAAACCCACTGAGTCGATAATGGCTCCGAAAGACTTTTTGGAGTGGGTCTGTGGACTTCTCCATGTGAATATTAAAATCACCAAAAATTAGAATATGATCTGCTATGACTACAAGGTCTGATAGGAATTCAGGAAACTCAGAGAGGAACGCTGTATATGGCCCAGGAGGCCTGTAAACAGTAGCTATAAAAAGTGATTGAGTAGGCTGCATAGATTTCATGACTAGAAGCTCGAAAGATGAAAACGTCATTTTTTTTTTGTAAATTGAAATTTGCTATCGTAAATGTTAGCAACACCTCTGCCTTTGCGGGATGCACGGGGAATATGGTCACTAGTGTAACCAGGAGGTGAGGCCTCATTTAACACAGCAAATTCATCAGGCTTAAGCCATGTTTCAGTCAGGCCAATCACATCAAGATTATGATCAGTGATTAGTTCATTGACTATGACTGCCTTTGAAGTGAGGGATCTAACATTAAGTAACCCTATTTTGAGATGTGAGGTATCACGATCTCTTTCAATAATGGCAGGAATGGAGGAGGTCTTTATCCTAATAAGATTGCTAGGGTGAACACCACCATGTTTAGTTTTGCCCAACCTAGGTCGAGGCACAGACACAGTCTCAATGGGTATGGCTGAGCTGACTACACTGACTATGCTATTGGCAGACTCCACTAAGCTGGCAGGTTGGCTAACAGCCTGCTGCCTGGCCTGCACCCTATTTCACTGTGGGGCTAGAGGAGTTAGAGCCCTATCTATGTTGGTAGATAAGAGGAGAGCACCCCTCCAGTTAGGATGGAGTCCGTCACTCCTCAGCAGGTCAGGCTTGATCCTGTTTGTGGGTGAGTCCCAGAAAGAGGGCCAATTATCCACAAATGTTATCTTTTGGGAGGGGCAGAAAACAGTTTTCAACCAGCGATTGAGTGCTGAGACTCTGCTGTAGAGCTCGTCACTTCCCCTAACTGGGAGGGGGCCAGAGACAATTACTCGATGCCGACACATCTTTCTAGCTGATTTGAGCTAGAAAGATGTCTACTGTGACTTCAAGGAAACACTATTGAGATTCACCTAATAGTCTAGTGTGGCTTCCTCTCTTCCACGTCATCTGACACCTGTCCAGTTCTTTCACATCAGTGCTGATGAAGCGTTATAGCTCAATACAATATCAACACCATCTCACAGCGTTATAGCTCAATACAATACAACACCATCTCACAGCATTATAGCTCAATACAATATCAACACCATCTCACAGCATTATAGCTCAATACAATATCAACACCATCTCACAGCATTATAGCTCAATACAACACCATCTCACAGCATTATAGCTCAATACAATATCAACACCATCTCACAGCATTATAGCTCAATACAATATCAACACCATCTCACAGCATTATAGCTCAATACAATATCAACACCATCTCACAGCGTTATAGCTCAATACAACACCATCTCACAGCATTATAGCTCAATACAACACCATCTCACAGCATTATAGCTCAATACAACACCATCTCACAGCATTATAGCTCAATACAACACCATCTCACAGCATTATAGCTCAATACAATATCAACACCATCTCACAGCATTATAGCTCAATACAATATCAACACCATCTCACAGCATTATAGCTCAATACAATATCAACACCATCTCACAGCATTATAGCTCAATACAACACCATCTCACAGCATTATAGCTCAATACAACACCATCTCACAGCATTATAGCTCAATACAACACCATCTCACAGCATTATAGCTCAATACAATATCAACACCATCTCACAGCATTATAGCTCAATACAATATCAACACCATCTCACAGCATTATAGCTCAATACAACACCATCTCACAGCATTATAGCTCAATACAACACCATCTCACAGCATTATAGCTCAATACAACACCATCTCACAGCATTATAGCTCAATACAATATCAACACCATCTCACAGCATTATAGCTCAATACAATATCAACACCATCTCACAGCGTTATAGCTCAATACAATATCAACACCATCTCACAGCATTATAGCTCAATACAACACCATCTCACAGCATTATAGCTCAATACAACACCATCTCACAGCATTATAGCTCAATACAATATCAACACCATCTCACAGCATTATAGCTCAATACAATATCAACACCATCTCACAGCATTATAGCTCAATACAATATCAACACCATCTCACAGCATTATAGCTCAATACAACACCATCTCACAGCATTATAGCTCAATACAACACCATCTCACAGCATTATAGCTCAATACAATATCAACACCATCTCACAGCATTATAGCTCAATACAATATCAACACCATCTCACAGCATTATAGCTCAATACAATATCAACACCATCTCACAGCATTATAGCTCAATACAACACCATCTCACAGCATTATAGCTCAATACAACACCATCTCACAGCATTATAGCTCAATACAACACCATCTCACAGCATTATAGCTCAATATCAACACCATCTCACAGCATTATAGCTCAATACAACACCATCTCACAGCATTATAGCTCAATACAATACAACACCATCTCACAGCGTTATAGCTCAATACAATACAACACCATCTCACAGCATTATAGCTCAATACAACACCATCTCACAGCATTATAGCTCAATACAATATCAACACCATCTCACAGCGTTATAGCTCAATACAACACCATCTCACAGCATTATAGCTCAATACAACACCATCTCACAGCATTATAGCTCAATACAACACCATCACCATCTCACAGCGTTATAGCTCAATACAATATCAACACCATCTCACAGCGTTATAGCTCAATACAATATCAACACCATCTCACAGCGTTATAGCTCAATACAATATCAACACCATCTCACAGCATTATAGCTCAATACAATATCAACACCATCTCACAGCATTATAGCTCAATACAACACCATCTCACAGCATTATAGCTCAATACAATATCAACACCATCTCACAGCGTTATAGCTCAATACAACACCATCTCACAGCATTATAGCTCAATACAATATCAACACCATCTCACAGCATTATAGCTCAATACAATATCAACACCATCTCACAGCATTATAGCTCAATACAATATCAACACCATCTCACAGCGTTATAGCTCAATACAATATCAACACCATCTCACAGCGTTATAGCTCAATACAATATCAACACCATCTCACAGCATTATAGCTCAATACAATATCAACACCATCTCACAGCATTATAGCTCATACAACACATCTCACAGCATTATACTCAAAACATTATAGTCAATACAACACCATCTCACAGCATTATAGCTCAATACAATATCAACACCATCTCACAGCGTTATAGCTCAATACAACACCATCTCACAGCATTATAGCTCAATACAATATCAACACCATCTCACAGCATTATAGCTCAATACAATATCAACACCATCTCACAGCATTATAGCTCAATACAATATCAACACCATCTCACAGCATTATAGCTCAATACAACACCATCTCACAGCATCTCTCCCTGTCACTGTATTGCTGTCTCCTCTTCCACTCTTCTACTTTCCCATCCTCTTCTTCTTTTTGCTAACTATGTTCTGTCTCTTCTCTCTCTCTGTCTCAGGTGTTCTCCAAAGATGAGCTGAGGAAGTTCCTTCAGAAGATGAGGGAGTCGTCTCTTCTCTTATTGGATAAGAGTCTGGACCCGCTGGGGTACGAGATCCAACCATAAATACACCCCACCTGGACATTTGTTTTATTTTCTTTTTTGTGTTCTTTTTATTTTTTTTGCCAAATTTTATGTAATGGAGTGAATGATTTTCTGCATTTTCGTATACAATAAAAGTGACTTGACTGAAATATTGTTTGTCTTTGGGCCGTGCACAGGCTGGATGCAAATCCGTATCTGAATCTAGAAGAGTATAAGGAAGGTTTGAGAGACCTTGTATATGTCTAGAATAAATAGTTTAGGTTATCGCCTTCAACTTTCCAAAGTCTCCACGGGGATGCGCTGTAGGGCACTGACGTGGCTAGTTCTCTTCGCAGAAAAAACGGAAGTAAAGGTCGCTTCATCTGACATCACTACTCCCGTTAAGTTGCAGCCAGGCTCTTTTTTTTCCCTATATGATCAACATGCGATGGGAAAAGTATGAAAGCGTTGCACAACTGGCAGAGGGTAGACATTTTTACTTGAATTTGTTGGTTTACATTAGCAAGCTAGATTCATACTATACAGTACTACTGAACCCTATAGGTAGATTTTACAGGACGGTTATCAATGTCACAATGCTCCTTCAGCCACCCTACAGAGGCATATGTTCAGAATTCCTCTGGGACTCATGAAACTGTCCTTCAGGCTCATTGTATAAGCTGTTGTCTCTGGCCGCTGGGTTTCAGTGTCAAACTGCTCTAAAAGGCCATGGCAGACTTGAAGGTCATGGTCATAATGAATGATAGAGACATCTAGTGGCCAAAAGGCCGTCTTAGCATGTGCAGCGCCATTGAGGGCTTCCATCATTTTAATGTAGTCAACTGGGTGGGACTTCCAGCTTCATTGGCTGATCCTTCCTGGTGACCCTGTTGGAGTCACGTCCAACCGGGTCATCAGGAGGGATCAGCCAATCGTGAAGAAGAAAATGTCCTACTTCAAAATGGAGATAGCCTCAATGGCACTTGCCATGCTGTCAAAGCCGCTATAATGGCACAGATACAAAGATGGTCACGACACATACATCATATCGACCTCTGCATCTTTGTGGACACAGGGAAGGTATTGCTGTTATCAGGTACAGAAGACACTCGCTGCAGATGTTGGCAAACACAATCATGGAACTTGCCTGATTTGGCATGGGAAAAAAAGAGAATATCTGAAAATTGTCCGAATCAGATCAATTAAAGTAAGTTACTGTAGTATGCCTCGTATGACTCATACACGACCACTGTTGACCTAAACAGGGTAGGTAAACACCTGATTGTGTGAAAGTCTAATGACTTCAATTGTGAGGTTTCATTTGGAGAAGTGTCCCAGTGTTGCTGGAGTTCAATAAATCAGAGAAATAAATGACCAATGTGATAATCTGTCCTGGAAAGGGCAGCTAAAAGATGTATCATCTGGTTAGAGCACAAAGGCCATCTGATACATACTCACAGTCAAAGGCTGTCTCCTTTCAACTCACAGTCATTCCTGTCCATGTTGGCTGGTTTCACAGAATTCCAACCCTTTTTTATACCCTGAGGTCACAAGATGCACTGAGAAAATTAATGATGTGATTTTGGAAAATGTTCAAATTTAGGATGGGCGATACTCTATTCACTAAATCTAAATCTCTACAACTGACTTTAGTATAAGGACCGATCAGGAATACATCAGATGTGGGTCATACTCAAAATGTCACATTTAATGTCAGAACTATTTTTGGACTAATAAGTAAAATAACTGTTCACAACAAATAATGGAATGAGACAGATTCCTAGTTCATTTTTTCAGTATTTAGGCCATACAAATGTAAATAAATGTTTAACAGATTGTGTGGCAAGCAAATACAAATCAAGAAGTGGACCTTCTTGTTAAAATACTATAGTGACCTTAGTTCAACACCTGGCAACCAACTTTAAGAGATGATAGCCTCTTGGGGATGCTAAAAGAGGCATAATTCAGCCATAATCCAAGAGGAAGTTGTGTATCTCTTTACTGGAAGCATCCTCTAATCGTGCACTTTTTCAGTACAATGGGCCTCAGGATCACTTTTTTCAGATATTAATTTTATTTTTGATTAAATTGAAGAGGGGAATCCGTTCAACATTTAAGTAAATGTGTATGGCCTTACTTTAAGAACCTATCTAGAATAAGAACGCTTCTGTGAAGGTGAGAAATAGTGACCATAATCCAATTGGACAGAAAATCCCAATCAACAGTTATCAGTCATTTGAGCGGCCAACATGTTGATTGTTTGACTCAGTGGTAGCCTAGGGCATCGCATCTTCTTCTTTGTATACTCTACATATATGAATAATATTTTTCTCCTTTACACTACAATCTATTATTGGAAGATATAAACAGGGGGCGGTTGAGAGGGGGAGGAAAAGTGCTAGTTACACTGAACAAAAATATAAACGCAACATTCAACAATTTCAACGATTTTACTGAGTTACAGTTCATATAAGGAAATCAGTCAATTGAAATAAATTAATTAGGCCCTAATCTATGGATTTCACATGACTGGCAATACAGATATGCATCTGTTAGTCACAGATACCTTTTTTTTTAAAGGTAGGGGTGTGGATCAGAAAACAAGTCAGTATCTGGTGTGACCACCATTTGCCTCATGCAGCGCGACATCTCCTTCGCATAGAGTTGATCAGGCTGTTGATTGTGGCCTGTGGAATGTTGTCCCACTCCTCAATGGCTGTGTGAAGTTGCTGGATATTGGCAGGAACTGGAACACGCTGTCATACACGTCAATCCAGAGCATCCCAAACATGCTCGATGGGTGACATGTATGGTGAGTATGCAGGCCATGGAAGAACTGGGACATTTTCAGCTTCTTGGAATTGTGGACAGATCCTTGCTACATGGGGATGTGCATTATCATGCTAAAACATGAGGGTTTTGCGGCAGATGAATGGCACAACAATGGGCCTCAGGATCTCGTCACGGTATCTCTGTGCATTCAAATTTCCATTGATAAAATGCAATTGTGTTCGTTGTCCGTAGCTTATACCTGCCCATACCATAACCCCACCACAGGGCACTCTGTTCACAAACGTTGACATCAGCAAACCGTCTGCCCACACAGGCGCAATACACGCTGTCTGCCATCTGTCCGGTACAGTTGAAAACTGCACATTTTAGAGTGGCCTTTTATTGTTCCCAGCACAAGGTGCACCTGTGTAATGATCATGCTGTTTAATCTACTTCTTGATATGCCAAACCTGTCAGGTGGATGGATTATCTTGGCAAAAGAGAAATGCTCATTAAGAGGGACGTAAACAAATTTGTGCACACATTTTGAGATAAGCTTTTTGTGCATATTGAACATTTCCGGGGTCTTTTATTTCAGCTCATTAAACATGGGACCAACACTTTACATGTTGCGTTGATATTTTTGTTCAGTGTAGTTCCACCCCCGAGGGCGTTGCCCAGAGCAGGAGGGGGAAGTCACAAAAATGGCTACTTGTCACCACGGCTGGCAGGACACATGCCGGAACGGTCAACTGCACATTGACATTTTGTGTAGCAGGCAGCAATAGAGAGCAACCCCAGGATAGAGGTGCACAGAGGAGCTGACACAACTGTGGCCAGACACCGATGGACTGGGAGGACGTGCACTGAGAGGAAGGCTAATTGGAAAAACCACTGATGTATTGGGTCTGCAGGAGAAAAACAAAGGCATCTCTTTTGAGTGACAGCAAAATGCTTTTAATGCACAGAGAGCATTATGTTTCACTATTGAAAGATGATACAATTGTGAAATAATTTGGCCCGTTGCTTTACCATATAGACTTTGAGCAAGCACCACTGATTATTTCAGGCAGCAGATAAGGCCTATGAAATCAATTTTAGTCAGACTGGGGAGAAATTGTGTTTGTATTACCCAGAGACTTTTTAATTGAACGTACAGTATAGTATCGCTGTTACATTTCTCAATTATGAAATGCCCCCAATATGTGAAAAACACATGAACTTTACAGATAAGCCTACACATCCAATTTGATTTTATTGGAGAATACCAGTAATTTGTTTGACATGATGTAGCCTTTAGTCTGCATAAAAAATGAGGGTCGTCAACTTATCATGGACCTCATGAGTTGCTTTTAGACAGGTGTGATTTGGCTCCACTCCGATGGGCATACAGAGGAACCATAAAACAAATTGCACCTCATTCTAAACTGTTAGAATAATGGGTCTGTTGTCAGTCGGATATAGCACATTATCAAACCCTCAGTAGAGTAATCCACTGAGCGGCTATCCTGAGCAATGTACTGATGATATCTTAATTGCCTGAAATCATTGACCATGAAGGGAGTATGAATCACTGGTGTCAATGTGTAAAGAATGTCCGTTTTCAGCTATGCCTAGTCTTCAACTCCTTAAGGTTAACAATGCATCTTTCCAGATAGTGAGTAATCGGAGGATTTCAGAGAAGCATATGAAATTCTGTGCAGTATGTGGGAGAGGAGCAAGAGGAGAGAGCCATAGTTGAGGTTAATCATTTGCAGCTTGGTGGAAATTCATTTGTAATTAAAAAGTAATGCATTTTCATGAATTCATTGGCATCAATGGCTTCATTACTCCTTTATAAAAGAGGTGACATGTTGAGGCCGCAGACCTTTGTTAAAGCCACAAGACTGGACTACCAATTACATTGGAAAATACATTGCAGTATGGCACCAATGGATGAATGGCTTAGTTTCACCAGTTGTCAGCTCTTTTGAAGCAAGTGGCATTGTGACATGCTCGGCTTGATTAAATTCTGAAAATAAGTTTGTGCATGCATGCGCGTTTTCTGGCGGTATGTAGCTTAGAAAAATAAATTGGGAGAAAAACAAAACAATTTAGAAAATCGCAAAAGATAAATTTATTTCAACAATATAAATATTTACATTTCACATTTAACAGACAAATATATTTACGGACGGATATTCCATTAAGAAATATAAAATGAATGTACAATTCAGGTAAACATTCTGTTTTTGGCTTCCAGTAAGATTGTCGCTTTCTGACGACAAATGCCGAACACCTGGCATCACGGGATTGTCACAGAATACAATGTGTTCTAATACAGGGTATTCCAATAGCCGAGATCCCTTTGGTATGTGGAGAGGAGGCAGTGGGCTAAAAGGTCCATGAATAAAACTACTAAATAATAGTTAAAAATTTTGTTGGTTTTTAAAAAAGGTGCGTTATTGAGTCTTCATCCAGGGCGGCGTTGATCTCACAGGCGCCTGACGTTCCTCTTGCTGCGAGCGCTGCCGATGAGGATGGCTCTGGAGCTGCTAGGCCCCCGGGCCAGCCCTGTGTGGCAGGCTGAGGAGCCATAAAGGGCCCTGGCACAGGGTGCAGAAGTCAAAGGCACAGCTGAGGCGGGTACAGGTGGCCCTCATGGCATCTGCGTTGTGCTTGGCAGGAGAGCCGCAGCGCTTACAGGGCTTCAGCGACTCGTGCTGCTTCAGCAAACTGGCAGCCTAGAGAACACAAGCAAAGAATGTATAAGGCTACGGAGCATAACTCACTCATTGTATCATTTGTAACATGAACATGTCAATTACTTTCTTAGAACTGATTGAAGGGTGACACCAACTCTCAATAAGTACACACACTGAGCACCATCATGTCCTCTGAACCTTTACATGCAAAGTGAATAGCGCAACCGTCACCGCTTGGTATTCTCTGAAGCGAGATTGCTGGGAGCAGTACAGCGACGGTGTGCCTTCTCTCTGGGAGAGCATCCTATAGCTAGACTTATGGATAAGGGGTTGAAGCTACCCTCTGCATACAGGTCATTACAACCCGGGACAGGGCGGCGTCTCGTGTCAAAGAGCCGACATTCTCCAGTCCTACAGAAGTTCTTGGGTCCTACAACAAAAACGGACATTGCCATTTACCAAACAATATTCATGCAGTGGATTACCCTATGGTTAGGTAATTAAGATTGAAGTACTTGAAGGAGCCCCTGTAAATGAATCCAGATTAAGAACATATCAGCATAAGGGATTAGCAAAGTTTGGAGCCTCTGCAAGCTAAAAAAAACAAACCATCAATGTGGTTCAAAACCATTGACACCTGATAAAGGGTATACAATGACTAAAGGAACCCCAGTTAAATGTTAGCGCTTACCCTGAGTCTCTGTTTAGCCTGGTCGCATCTACGGAGTGCAGACTTGTCTTGGTAGATTTTTCTCCAGGTCTTGCTCACTTTTCTACAGCTGTGAAGAAAACCACCATGAATGAATACATGATAAGAGTATAAAAACATTTCCATGTTGAAAAACCTGTACAATTGTCATAGGACCAGTAAAGGTCACATGTTTACCTTATTACATTTGTCATTTACCTTATCAAGTCGACATCTCCTAGCAGATGCAGGATCCTGGTGAGGATGTGCTTCATGTCCCTCTCCAGCAGTGCTTTTAAAACAGCCATACATTCAAGGCCCATGTTCCCACCCAAAACCCTTTCAAGGCCGGAGTCCTCTGCTAGCCGGCTAATGACAGACCAGTCATAGCTATGCGTCCTCTTGAAACTGTTGGCGAGATCTTGGCATACAGCGTGTTGAAACTTCAGTATGGGGAGTTTTGAGGCAGTATGCTTAGCCTTGTGATAATCAGCAACTGGAGTACATGGGGAGAATATATCCTGTCCTGGAGACTGTTCTAGTTCCTTTATGTTATCAACGTCCTCTATCTGGCTGTTCTGTAAAGAGAGGAAACCGCTGTCCTCGAATGCTTCACAGCCTAGGTTTACCTCGTCAAGTACCCCATCATGTTGGTTGTTCTCCTTATTGTGAACACCTTTCACATCATCCTTGAGGCAAAAGTTGGCAGCGGTGGTGACACATGGTGAGAGCTGTGGTTTGACTACTACTTGGACGCATTCCTTTAGTGGGGAGGTTTTCAGGCCCGACTCCTTGTATGTTTATTTTTTTTATTTTTTTTATTTTTTTTTTCATTTAGCAGACGCTCTTATCCAGAGCGACTTACAGGAGCAATTAGGGTTAAGTGCCTTGCTCAAGGGCACATCGACAGATTTGTCACCTAGTCGGCTCAGGGATTAGAACCAGCGACCTTTCGGTTACTGGCACAACGCTCTTAACCACTAAGCTACCTGCCGCCGTATGTGACATGTTTCTCCATGTTGCATGGAAACCGGGGTTCCTCGTAGTTGGACGGACACTTCATTTTTAAATGACTGATTGTGGTCCCAAATTGTAGCCCTGAGGAAGAGAAAATAAAACGGTGCATTAGCCAGTTTCATCTCAATCAAAACGCGACAAACTGGCTAGCTACAGTAGCTACATAACACGTTGTATCAAACCACCGTGGATTGCACACTCATACTAGAGTTAGTTACATTCTCTAAAATGTAACATTAGCTAGATATTGTTTTGGTTGATGAAAAAGTTAGGACAATTTAGAGCTGCAATCCCTCCAAATCAAAGGGCGCCCTACCCTAGTTCCCTCCAATTTAGCTTGCAGCATAGCTAACTAGCTAGCCAGGTTAGCTAACCGGCTAGCCAACTAATTTAGAGTAAAATATTATAGTTAACTACTATTGGGGATTTATTATTCTCCTAAATTGATGGGATGACTAACTTAGAAAGAATGCATTCTTGACTGGCCTAATGTAGGCTGTGACACCTGGCAAGGCTGTGATTGATGTGAAGAGCTGTTTTAGGGGGTAAAATAAGATAAGGATTGTGTCTTCAAATGCTAGACTATACTGGTTCTTTGTGATCTGTGAACCTTCCTTGGACATAGGAATGATGTCTAAGGGAGCTGGCTCTTCTCACTATGATAGGTTGTTATGATAATCTTGTGCCTGGCTGAAGTGTGCAACAAATGGCGCCGAGGAGATGAGACCAACCCCTGAACCAACGGATTGGCTGAGAAAGTTTAAACCACGCTCAAGTCTTTACTCTAATTGGCCAGCAGAGAAGTGGGAAACTTTCTCTGTCAGAGTATTTGAGTATTGAATCTGGAACAATGTTTTTAGTTGTCTGGGGTGTCCTGCGAGACATCTCAGAGAGCCCGTATATACGAAACATCATATTTACCATCAGGGGCGGTGTGTTCATTAGGGCGATATGGGCGACGCACTGCCAAACGGGAAAAGGGATTTTTTTTCAAATCAATTATATCACGGCAACAGTAGTTATCAGTGTTCTAATCTAGACGTCTGATCTGCCACTAAATGTCCAATCAGGCTAAAGTCGTGCTTCAAATGGCCCCGCCCCTTTTGGGGCGATTTCAGTCAGGTTGAAAATCGCCCCAGAAGTCTGTCATAGCCTCTCATGTAAAAAATTTTTTTTTCAAATATCAGAGCTTTCAATACAATCTCTATGGGTTTCTGAGGGCTTGCACTTACGGCGCTTTCGTCATACGTAACATAACCATGAACGTAACTAAGAAAAGAGCGGGTAGCAGCGTCAATCAATTCACGTACTACTATCAAAAGATGGCTAGCGTTCAGAGCTACTGGAGTGTATGCTAGCGGTCATGAGGGAACATATTGTGGAGGAGGTGAAGTCGGCGAACTTCGTAGCTATCCAAGCTGACGAGACCACGGACGTTTCTACACAGACACAGCTGGTGCTTGTGCTGAGGTACATAGATAGCAACCACAAAGTGCAGGAGCGCTTTTTTGAGTTCCTTCCCATCTCGGAATCAACCTCAGTCTCAATCGCCAGTGTGCTTTTGGAGAGACTGAACGGTCTTTTGCCGGCAGCGAGAAAGTCAAACCGTGGTGCACTGGCACTGTACCAGGTTCTCATGAGCTACAACCTCCAGGAGACGTTCTCTGAGACTGTGACTCTGTTGAACATCCTCATAACTACTCCCATGACAACAGCTGAAGCTGAGAGATGTTTCTCAACTTTGACACGAGTTAAGACATTCCTGCGAAATTCAATGGGCCAGGAACGTCTGAATGCACTGGCCATGCTTTCCATGGAGAGGGAACTAGTCCTCAGCATGCCTGATTTCAATGAGAAAGTCATTGACCGCTTTGCTGCATTGAAAGAGAGAAGAGAACAGTTTCAGTACAAGTAATGTAGCCTCTCTCTCTCTTTGTCCCTCCCTGTCTGTCTCTTTAACACACACACGCCCAAATCAGTTCACAGTTGATGTTGTTTAAAATAGTTATTTTTAATTTAAAAAAAAGTTTTTAAAAAATAATAATCTGTTCATGTTCATTTTACAAATCTATACAATTGGCCAGAATATGGTTGTTCATATTTACAAATCTATACAATTGGCCAGAATATAGTTGTTCATTTTTACAAAGCCATACAGATAGCTGTGTTTACCTTTTCTAGAAATTATTTTCAAATTCTGTTTTCAGGCAAAATGTCTATCACTGTTCATTTTCACAAATCTATACAAGAGGGCAGAATATGGAAGTCTATAAAAATTTCTTATTACCAATAACTTGCATCAATGTTTTCAGTAGCCTCTATCAAAAGCTCCTGCTTGCTTGTTGTGAATTATGCTCAGGTGCACATATTTCCAATTCAACCATGAGGCAAAAAATGTGGTAAAAGCTCTTGTTGATCCTGCAATCTGAACAAATACCAAGATGCTGTATTTTCAGCTGATATTTCATTTGTTTATGGAAATGCATATTGTTTATGCAGTGTTGAGGAATGTGAAAGAACACCCTTGATTGTTTTTACTGTGATAACTTATTTTGCTTTTGTAAGCCAACACTTTTGAGATCAGTCAATAAATGCTTCTGGCATTGACTTATATGCTGCCCCTGTCTTCATGTTGTTGCTGGACATACAGTGGGGAAAAAAAGTATTTAGTCAGCCACCAATTGTGCAAGTTCTCCCACTTAAAAAGATGAGGCCTGTAATTTTCATCATAGGTACACGTCAACTATGACAGACAAAATGAGAAAAAAATTCCAGAAAATCACATTGTAGCATTTGTAATGAATTTATTTGCAAATTGTGGTGGAAAATAAGTATTTGGTCAATAACAAAAGTTTCTTAATACTTTGTTATATACCCTTTGTTGGCAATGACACAGGTCAAACGTTTTCTGTAAGTCTTCACAAGGTTTTCACACACTGTTGCTGGTATTTTGGCCCATTCCTCCATGCAGATCTCCTCTAGAGCAGTGATGTTTTGGGGCTGTCGCTGGGCAACATGGACTTTCAACTCCCTCCAAAGATTTTCTATGGGGTTGAGATCTGGAGACTGGCTAGGCCACTCCAGGACCTTGAAATGCTTCTTACGAAGCCACTCCTTCGTTGCCCGGGCGGTGTGTTTGGGATCATTGTCATGCTGAAAGACCCAGCCACGTTTCATATTCAATGCCCTTGCTGATGGAAGGTTTTCACTCAAAATCTCACGATACATGGCCCCATTCATTCTTTCCTTTACACGGATCAGTCGTCCCTCGTCCCTTTGCAGAAAAACAGCCCCAAAGCATGATGTTTCCGCCCCCCATGCTTCACAGTAGGTATGGTGTTCTTTGGATGCAACTCAGTATTCTTTGTCCTCCAAACACGACGAGTTGAGTTTTTACCAAAAAGTTATATTTTGGTTTCATCTGACCATATGACATTCTCCCAATCCTCTTCTGGATCATCCAAATGCACTCTAGCAAACTTCAGACGGGCCTGGACATGTACTGGCTTAAGCAGGGGGACACGTCTGGCACTGCAGGATTTGAGTCCCTGGCGGCGTAGTGTGTTACTGATGGTAGGCTTTGTTACAGCTCTCTGCAGGTCATTCACTAGGTCCCCCCCGTGTGGTTCTGGGATTTTTTGCTCACCGTTCTTGTGATCATTTTGACCCCACGCGGTGAGATCTTGCGTGGAGCCCCAGATCGAGGGAGATTATCAGTGGTCTTGTATGTCTTCCATTTCCTAATAATTGCTCCCACAGTTGATTTCTTCAAACCAAGCTGCTTACCTATTGCAGATTCAGTCTTCCCAGCCTGGTGCAGGTCTACAATTTTGTTTCTGGTGTCCTTTGACAGCTCTTTGGTCTTGGCCATAGTGGAGTTTGGAGTGTGACTGTTTGAGGTTGTGGACAGGTGTCTTTTATACTGATAACAAGTTCAAACAGGTGCCATTAATACAGGTAACGAGTGGAGGACAGAGGAGCCTCTTAAAGAAGAAGTTACAGGTCTGTGAGAGCCAGAAATCTTGCTTGTTTGTAGGTGACCAAACACTTATTTTCCACCATAATTTGCAAATAAATTCATAAAAAATCCTACAATGTGATTTTCAGGATATTTTTTTCTCAATTTGTCTGTCATAGTTGACGATGAAAATTACAGGCCTCTCTCATCTTTTTAAGTGGGAGAACTTGCACAATTGGTGGCTGACTAAATACTTTTTTCCCACTGTATCTTTTTTTAAATGTGTGTAGGTCACCTAAATCATCAGAAAAATTGCCCCCCCTGAGAATTTTTTCAGGAGCCTCCACTGTTTACCATTGAAGGTTTTTGCATTAATTAAAATAACTAGTATATCTTAGAAGTCGTGTTGACCTCTTTTGTTCCTAATACCAGATTTGAATTGACGCGACTTTGACACTACTAAACGATAATTGTTAACATTAATCGTAGGCAGCATCAGATCAGTCCAGTAACGTTAACCTTAACTATATTAAATATAATAGTAATGTTAACTCTGTGGATATTATATTCATAGGATAGCCAACGCTAGCTAACCTCTAATTTTACGCGCGTACGTTTTGCGCTTAAAACGACAATATGTAATATTGACATTAACATTATTGGAAAACGTATAGCTACTAAGCAGTTTAACTAGTTACCTAACGTTAAATGAATATTCAACTCCATTGCTAGTTAGCTAAACCAGACAGTTATGGCTAGTTAGCTAGTCAAATTGGTTGACATTAACTAACGTTAGCTAACATTGCAACAAACTAGCCAGCCTGCATCAAATGAAATGCGACACATCATAGCCTAACACAATATCTAGCTATAATAGCAAGCTTAATTGAGGTAAAGTAACAAAATATTTCATACCTGTAACGTTAACTTTAAAAATGACTCCTTGTTTCCCACCTTTGTCTACTGTTTAACCTTTGCTAATGACATTAGCTAGCTAACCGGGGTTCCCCAAACTCCAGACCTACTTGAAACCCAGAGTAATTCCTGTTGGATTGACAGACGTCTGATTAAAGAGACATTTCATGTATCACTTACATCCCAAACAACAACAACAACAACAACGGCAGAACAGGACATTTCTAGGTATTTTCATGTCTCTTTATATACCAGCCTGCATTCAATTCATTTCCTATTAACATCTGCACAGGTATGATAATAACTGTTAACTTTTGCATGAATTAGCAGATGTTCCACTGTCATTAACTGAATCTATTATTGTAGAATAACCACGCTCGAAAAAACACCTAGCAATGTAATAAACTCAATTACGTTCCCATTTTATAGAGCTTTTTTTATAGAGTTTCTTAGTAATATAGAACATTAGCAACTTAACTCTTCGATTTATATATGTGTTTAGGAACATCAATTAACCCTCTACACTCATGGGAATTGGCCTATATGGATAGGGCTAAATTGAAATGTTTCTTACAGAAGAAATATGAAACATATGCATAAACCTGGTAGCAATTGAAAGGGAACAGTTTGGAGATAACGGGGAAATTATTAGACCAAAGTTGAGGACACAACAGTTCACCTGACACAAGACTGAATCCAAACATTACACTTGATTTTGTGTGCATTTTACATTTACGGTACTTTTCGCAGCATTTGTTGATAACGAAATCTGAAAATACTCTGGATACATTCAGAAACATGATAAGAATATTCCTGGAAAATGTGGGGTAGGTGCAACATAAGACAAAAAAATGACAAGGGCTTGAATGAGAGGACTAACTGGTGTCTCCAAGTGGCTACACAGTTCCTAAGTCATTTCAATGCATTTTTATGACTCAAAGAAGAGTCTTCAACTATAAGGTGTTTTTTTTTAGCTCTCCTAGATGTGCTGTTGAGGAACTAAAGCAAGTACACTTGTAAATGTTTTGTTTAGAGCACAACCTTGCATCCCCGCCACCACACAATTAGTTGTTATTTACTCAATCCCAAAACGGACCATTATATATCGCAATCTGGGTCAGGTGGGCATCATTTGAAAGCTTGTTGTATTTCCAACACGACTAGCTACGTTATAAAATACGATCTTACAGTGTTAGGCTTTCACAAGGCAATTCAGAGAAACAGATCATAATGTTGGTGGGCATAGAAAGGAGGCATTAGTGCATTTAGGTGTGTGTTCCGCAGCAAAGTTTCTTCTCAATAGACAAACATAGGCTCATTCTGTTCAGAACAACTCAGGGTATGACGCCATGTCATCTTGTAACTGTACATCAAACATAGTGATCATAAACGTTGACACTGTTTATGACATGAGTTTTATGATATGGAGACGTGATGCATTCACATTTCCATATCATAAACCTCATGTCATAAACAGTAAGAATAGCCTCCTGGTCTAAAGAGTGAAATGAGAAGTTATTTTTACATGCTGTGGATATTGACGAGGCCTCACTGTCTCTCTCTCTTTCTCTCTCTCTCTAACTCTGTCTCCCCACCCCTACGGCAGTGCAGTAAAAAAGAAACCTAACCTCAATATTTTCTCTCACAGTGCTGGGACTTGCTGGCCCATTAAATTATCCTTCCCATGTGTCATCTTGCACATTTCCTCCATGAAATGTTCGTATAATTAAACTTTCTTAATGATTTATAAGATATAATAATAGCCGTAAGTATTTCAGAGCAGGTTAAACTGACACCCTTTAAGTGCACGCGGGTGATGACCCTGTTTTAACATCGTTTCGGATGGGTGACTCCCGGCTGGAGAGAAGGAGGGATGGATGAAGGGAGAGAAGGAGGGAGGCAGGGGAGAGAGAGGTAGAGACCCTGGTGTCGTAACTCAGGGTGATAGTGACATGTAGGAGAAGCCAGGGCCTCTTGAACCCAGGGAGGGAAGGAGGGTCACCCTCACACATACAGACAGAAAGTCAGACAGACACGGGCCAGTCTGCTACCAGTGGCACACACACACACACACACACACACACACAGATGTTTGCTCTCTGCTTCCTCTCTCACGGCGAGGCTGATATGATTGGCACTTAGGAAATCAGTGTGTTTTCACACCACACAACTCTGCCAAAGCTAACGTGTTAAATATCCACAACGCGGCAATGCTGCAGCAGCCCTGTCCATCTCCACTCACACAGACTCACTGCTCCCTTCACAAGAGAGAGCTGCAACATGTTGTCACTGAAATAAACAGTATCACTGTCAACTGTCAGTACACAAGTGTCCCAAACTATAAGCTCATGAGTTTATAAACGGTCTTATTAAACTATATTTCACCTCAGACAGTGTCGCTCCTAACCAGGGAGGAGTTACAAGATAATCACAGCTTGTTTCCCTTAAATCCAGAGACGCCATTCCCTGAGCACACTGGCAGGCCAGGTAAGTTTCAAGTTTTATTAGCCATACATACAGGATACACATGGTATACACCATGCAACAACAATAGAAAATCATCAAAGATAAGAATACGTAAGGGAAAGGGGATACCTAGCCATTTGAGTCTATATACAGTAGAGGCTATATACAGTAGAGAGGCTATATACAGTAGAGGCTATATACAGTAGAGTCTATATACAGTAGAGACTATATACAGTAGAGGCTATATACAGTAGAGAGGCTATATACAGTAGAGGCTATATACAGTAGAGAGGCTATATACAGTAGAGAGGCTAAATACAGTAGAGAAGCTATATACAGTAGAGGCTATATACAGTAGAGAGTATATACAGTAGAGGCTATATACAGTAGAGGCTATATACAGTAGAGGCTATATACAGTAGAGGCTATATACAGTAGAGAGGCTATATACAGTAGAGACTATATACAGTAGAGAGGCTATATACAGTAGCGAGGCTATATACAGTAGGAGGCTATATACAGTAGAGGCTATTTACAGTAGGGAGGCTATATACAGTAGAGAGACTATATACAGTAGAGGCTATATACAGTAGAGGCTATATTCAGTAGAGAGACTATATACAGTAGAGACTATATACGGTAGAGGCTATATACAGTAGAGGCTATATACAGTAGAGGCTATATACAGTAGAGGCTATATATAGTAGATAGTCTATATACAGTAGAGGCTATATACAGTAGAGGCTATATACAGTAGATAGTCTATATACAGTAGAGAGGCTATATACAGTAGAGGCTATATACAGTAGAGGCTATATACAGTAGAGGCTATATACAGTAGGGAGGCTATATACAGTAGAGAGGCTATATACAGTAGAGGCTATATACAGTAGAGGCTATATACAGTAGAGTCTATATACAGTAGAGGCTATATACAGTAGAGGCTATATACAGTAGAGAGTCTATATACAGTAGAGACTATATACAGTAGAGGCTATATACAGTAAAGAGTATATATACAGTAGAGCCTATATACAGTAGAGCCTATATACAGTTGATAGTCTATATACAGTAGAGAGTCTATATACAGTAGAGAGTCTATATACAGTAGAGAGGATATATACAGTAGAGGATATATACAGTAGAGAGGCTATATACAGTAGAGGCTATATACAGTAGAGGCTATATACAGTAGAGGCTATATACAGTAGGGAGGCTATATACAGTAGAGAGGCTATATACAGTAGAGGCTATATACAGTAGAGAGGCTATATACAGTAGAGGCTATATACAGTAGAGAGGCTATATACAGTAGAGAGTCTATATACAGTAGAGAGTCTATATACAGTAGAGAGGCTATATACAGTAGAGGCTATATACAGTAGAGGCTATATACAGTAAAGGCTATATACAGTAGAGAGTCTATATACAGTAGAGAGGCTATATACAGTAGAGGCTATATACAGTAGAGGCTATATACAGTAGAGGCTATATATAGTAGGGAGGCTAAATACAGTAGAGAGGCTATATACAGTAGAGGCTATATACAGTAGAGGCTATATACAGTAGGGAGGCTATATACAGTAGAGAGGCTATATACAGTAGAGGCTATATACAGTAGAGTCTATATACAGTAGAGGCTATATACAGTAGAGGCTATATACAGTAGAGAGACTATATACAGTAGAGACTATATACAGTAGAGGCTATATACAGTAAAGAGTCTATATACAGTAGAGGCTATATACAGTAGGGAGGCTATATACAGTAGAGCCTATATACAGTAGAGTCTATATACAGTAGATAGTCTATATACAGTAGAGAGTCTATATACAGTAGAGAGTCTATATACAGTAGAGAGGATATATACAGTAGAGGATATATACAGTAGAGAGGCTATATACAGTAGAGGCTATATTCAGTAGAGGCTTTATACAGTAGGGAGGCTATATACAGTAGAGAGGCTATATACAATAGAGACTATATACAGTAGAGGCTATATACAGTAGAGGCTATATACAGTAGAGAGGCTATATACAGTAGAGATACTATATAAAGTAGAGGCTATATACAGTAGAGGCTATATACAGTAGAGGCTATATACAGTAGAGGCTATATACAGTAGAGAGGCTATATACAGTAGAGAGGCTATATACAGTAGAGGCTATATACAGTAGAGAGGCTATATACAGTAGAGAGGCTAAATACAGTAGAGAAGCTATATACAGTAGAGGCTATATACAGTAGAGAGTATATACAGTAGAGGCTATATACAGTAGAGGCTATATACAGTAGAGGCTATATACAGTAGAGAGGCTATATACAGTAGAGAGACTATATAAAGTAGAGAGACTATATACAGTAGAGGCTATTTACAGTAGAGGCTATATACAGTAGAGGCTATATACAGTAGAGGCTATATACAGTAGAGAGGCTATATACAGTAGAGAGGCTATATACAGTAGAGAGGCTATATACAGTAGAGGCTATATACAGTAGAGGCTATATACAGTAGATGCTATATAAGGTAGAGGATATATACAGTAGAGGCTATATACAGTAGAGGCTATATACAGTAGAGGCTATATACAGTAGAGGCTATATACAGTAGAGAGGCTATATACAGTAGGGAGGCTATATACAGTAGAGAGACTATATACAGTAGAGGCTATATACAGTAAAGGATAAATACAGTAGAGAGGCTATATACAGTAGAGAGACTATATACAGTAGAGGCTGTATAAAGTAGAGGCTATATACAGTAGAGGCTATATACAGTAGAGGCTATATACAGTAGAGAGGCTATATACAGTAGAGGCTATATACAGTAGAGGCTATATACAGTAGAGGCTATATACAGTAGAGAGTCTATATACAGTAGAGAGGCTATATACAGTAGAGGCTATATACAGTAGAGGCTATATACAGTAGAGGCTAAATACAGTAGAGGCTATATACAGTAGAGGCTATATACAGTACGGAGGCTAAATACAGTAGAGAGGCTATATACAGTAGAGGCTATATACAGTAGAGGCTAAATACAGTAGAGGCTATATACAGTAGGGAGGCTATATACAGTAGAGGCTATATACAGTATAGTCTATATACAGTAGAGGCTATATACAGTAGAGGCTATATACAGTAGAGAGTCTATATACAGTAGAGACTATATACAGTAGAGGCTATATACAGTAAAGAGTATATATACAGTAGAGCCTATATACAGTAGAGCCTATATACAGTTGATAGTCTATATACAGTAGAGAGTCTATATACAGTAGAGGATATATACAGTAGAGAGGCTATATACAGTAGAGGCTATATACAGTAGAGGCTATATACAGTAGAGAGGCTATATACAGTAGGGAGGCTATATACAGTAGAGAGGCTATATACAGTAGAGGATATATACAGTAGAGGATATATACAGTAGAGAGGCTATATACAGTAGAGGCTATATACAGTAGAGGCTATATACAGTAGAGGCTATATACAGTAGGGAGGCTATATACAGTAGAGAGGCTATATACAGTAGAGACTATATACAGTAGAGGCTATATACAGTAGAGGCTATATACAGTAGGGAGTCTATATACCGTAGAGAGTCTATATACAGTAGAGAGGCTATATACAGTAGAGGCTATATACAGTAGAGAGGCTATATACAGTAGAGGCTATATACAGTAGAGGCTATATACAGTAGAGAGGCTATATACAGTAGGAGGCTATATACAGTAGAGAGGCTATATACGGTAGAGGCTATATACAGTAGAGGCTATATACAGTAGAGGCTATATACAGTAGAGGCTATATACAGTAGGGAGGCTATATACAGTAGAGAGACTATATACAGTAGAGGCTATATACAGTAGAGGCTATATACAGTAAAGGCTATATACAGTAGAGAGGTTATATACAGTAGAGGCTGTATACAGTAGAGAGGCTATATACAGTAGAGGCTATATACTGTAGAGGCTATATACAGTAGAGGCTATATACAGTAGAGGCTATATACAGTAGAGGCTATATACAGTAGAGAGGCTATATACAGTAGAGGCTATATACAGTAGAGGCTATATACAGTAGAGGCTATATACAGTAGAGGCTATGTACAGTAGAGAGGCTATATACAGTAGAGGCTATATACAGTAGATAGGCTATATACAGTAGAGAGTCTATATACAGGAGAGAGTCTATATACAGTAGAGAGGCTATTTACAGTAGAGGCTATATACAGTAGAGGCTATATACAGTAGAGGCTATATACAGTAGAGAGTCTATATACAGTAGAGAGGCTATATACAGTAGAGGCCATATACAGTAGAGGCTATATACAGTAGAGGCTATATTCAGTAGAGGCTATATACAGTAGGGAGGCTAAATACAGTAGAGAGGCTATATACAGTAGAGGCTATATACAGTAGAGGCTATATACAGTAGGGAGGCTATATACAGTAGAGAGGCTATATACAGTAGAGGCTATATACAGTAGAGGCTATATACAGTAGAGTCTATATACAGTAGAGGCTATATACAGTAGAGGCTATATACAGTAGAGAGTCTATATACAGTAGAGACTATATACAGTAGAGGCTATATACAGTAAAGAGTCTATATACAGTAGAGGCTATATACAGTAGGGAGGCTATATACAGTAGAGCCTATATACAGTAGAGTCTATATACAGTAGATAGTCTATATACAGTAGAGAGTCTATATACAGTAGAGAGTCTATATACAGTAGAGAGGCTATATACAGTAGAGGATATATACAGTAGAGAGGCTATATACAGTAGAGGCTATATACAGTAGAGGCTATATACAGTAGGGAGGCTATATACAGTAGAGAGGCTATATACAGTAGAGGCTATATACAGTAGAGGCTATATACAGTAGAGGCTATATACAGTAGAGAGGCTATATACAGTAGAGAGACTATATAAAGTAGAGGCTATATACAGTAGAGGCTATATACAGTAGAGGCTATATACAGTAGAGGCTATATACAGTAGAGAGGCTATATACAGTAGAGAGGCTATATACAGTAGAGGCTATATACAGTAGAGAGGCTATATACAGTAGAGAGGCTAAATACAGTAGAGAAGCTATATACAGTAGAGGCTATATACAGTAGAGAGTATATACAGTAGAGGCTATATACAGTAGAGGCTATATACAGTAGAGGCTATATACAGTAGAGGCTATATACAGTAGAGAGGCTATATACAGTAGAGGCTATATACAGTAGAGGCTATATACAGTAGAGGCTATATACAGTAGAGGCTATATACAGTAGGGAGGCTATATACAGTAGAGAGGCTATATACAGTAGAGACTATATACAGTAGAGGCTATATACAGTAGAGGCTATATACAGTAGAGGCTATATACAGTAGAGAGTGTATATACAGTAGAGAGTCTATATACAGTAGAGAGGCTATATACAGTAGAGGATATATACAGTAGAGAGGCTATATACAGTAGAGGCTATATACAGTAGAGGCTATATACAGTAGAGAGGCTATATACAGTAGGGAGGCTATATACAGTAGAGAGGCTATATACAGTAGAGGCTATATACAGTAGAGGCTATATACAGTAGAGGCTATATACAGTAGGGAGGCTATATACAGTAGAGAGACTATATACAGTAGAGGCTATATACAGTAGAGGCTATATACAGTAGAGGCTATATACAGTAGAGAGGCTATATACAGTAGAGGCTGTATACAGTAGAGAGGCTATATACAGTAGAGGCTATATACTGTAGAGGCTATATACAGTAGAGGCTATATACAGTAGAGGCTATATACAGTAGAGAGGCTATATACAGTAGAGGCTATATACAGTAGAGAGGCTATATACAGTAGAGGCTATATACAGTAGAGGCTATGTACAGTAGAGAGGCTATATACAGTAGAGGCTATATACAGTAGAGAGGCTATATACAGTAGAGAGGCTATATACAGTAGAGAGTCTATATACAGTAGAGAGTCTATATACAGTAGAGAGGCTATATACAGTAGAGGCTATATACAGTAGAGGCTATATACAGTAGAGGCTATATACAGTAGAGAGTCTATATACAGTAGAGAGGCTATATACAGTAGAGGCTATATAATGTAGAGGCTATATACAGTAGAGGCTATATACAGTAGAGGCTATATACAGTAGGGAGGCTAAATACAGTAGAGAGGCTATATACAGTAGAGGCTATATACAGTAGAGGCTATATACAGTAGGGAGGCTATATACAGTAGAGAGGCTATATACAGTAGAGGCTATATACAGTAGAGGCTATATACAGTAGAGTCTATATACAGTAGAGGCTATATACAGTAGAGGCTATATACAGTAGAGAGACTATATACAGTAGAGACTATATACAGTAGAGGCTATATACAGTAAAGTGTCTATATACAGTAGAGGCTATATACAGTAGGGAGGCTATATACAGTAGAGCCTATATACAGTAGAGTCTATATACAGTAGATAGTCTATATACAGTAGAGAGTCTATATACAGTAGAGTCTATATACAGTAGAGAGGATATATACAGTAGAGGATATATACAGTAGAGAGGCTATATACAGTAGAGGCTATATACAGTAGAGGCTTTATACAGTAAGGAGGCTATATACAGTAGAGAGGCTATATACAGTAGAGACTATATACAGTAGAGGCTATATACAGTAGAGGCTATATACAGTAGAGGCTATATACAGTAGAGAGGCTATATACAGTAGAGAGACTATATAAAGTAGAGGCTATATACAGTAGAGGCTATATACAGTAGAGGCTATATACAGTAGAGGCTATATACAGTAGAGAGGCTATATACAGTAGAGAGACTATACACAGTAGAGGCTATATACAGTAGAGGCTATATACAGTAGAGGCTATATACAGTAGAGGCTATATACAGTAGAGAGGCTATATACAGTAGAGAGGCTATATACAGTAGAGAGGCTAAATACAGTAGAGGCTATATACAGTAGAGGCTATATACAGTAGAGGCTATATACAGTAGAGGCTATATACAGTAGAGGCTATATACAGTAGAGAGGCTATATACAGTAGAGAGACTATACACAGTAGAGGCTATATACAGTAGAGGCTATATACAGTAGAGGCTATATACAGTAGAGGCTATATACAGTAGAGAGGCTATATACAGTAGAGAGGCTATATACAGTAGAGAGGCTAAATACAGTAGAGAGGCTATATACAGTAGAGGGTATATACAGTAGAGGCTATATACTAGGGGTGTAACGATTCGTTTTAACAACGATTCGATTTGTATCACGATTCGTGGTTGTCGATACGATTCAAGGACGATATTGGTTCATTTAGAACGATACGATCCGAAACGATTCAGTGACTTGAAATCGATTCAGTAACCTTTTAGCCAAAAATTCAACCAGTGTGACTGAAATAAATACCTGGTAACCAGTTGCATTTTAATGGCTGGCAATAGTCTTGATATTTTTAACAGTGTTTCATGCCTCCATGCAGACCATCTGGTATTATGAAACTTACCCATACCTACGTTGACAGCAGCCCCGTCTGTGCATACAGCGACCAACTTTGTTGTCCAGTCATCCAAGCCTGTGTCCTGGAAAAGTCTCACAAGTCCGTCTGTTATGGCCTGTGCGGTTCGGTCAGCACCCAATTCAATCAGTCCAATAAAGTCCGAAGTAAACTCTCCGTTGCTGGACACAGACACAATGTAAACTATTTCCTGCTCAGTTTTTGTGATGTCCTCAGATCCATCAAAAAGCATTCAGTAAAGGAACATCCTCAGAATAGGAAGACATGGGACGTGCGTGTTTAGCTTTATGGAAAGAGAAAAATATTAAACAGAGCTTGCCGCTGTTCTTCATTCAGCTTGTCTCGGCGACTGGACATTTATTCTCGGCTAGCTTTTAGCAATGGCTTGCGCCACATTCGTGTGCTCCTTGCTCTTTTCATGTTTGTCAAATAAAGGATGGTTGAAATTCTTTGAGCCTTTACAAAATGCACCTGTTTTGTCTGCTAGATGTGGATTTGAGCGGCAAATCTTGCACCACATTTCAGTGCGCTCATCGTTAGCTTCAAGCCACTTTTCCGAAAAAAGTATTTTCTTCGGCTCTGGCTCCAGTTGGCGTTTCTTTGTAGGTGGCGAAACGCCAAAGAATCTGCTTAATGTCTGTTGCTTTTTGGACATCCCTGACAGTAGTTGACAAGCAACATGTCATGTGTAAGGTTAGCTGAGAAGATCGGTCAAGTACGCAAAGGCGCGTAGTAACACAAGTGTCATTACGCATTCCTGATTTTTGTCGCGCTTGCGTATCTGAGTACCAGTTATGTGCACCCTGCATATAAAGTCTGACGTGCTTAAATCCAATGGGTTATATCCTAGTATCGATAAAATCGATTTATTACATTTTAAAACGATGTTAGATCGATATATGTTGTCCAAAATGCCAACTCGCCGAGCACAGATCGATGTAGTTGGATCATATGAATATAAATCGATACATCGATGTAATAGATGGATCGTTACACCCCTAATAAATACCCTTCAAAACACAGTTTCACTTTTTACATTTGCATCACAGGACCTTTACAGCATGTCATAGGACCAGAAACCAACAGATCAGAGCCTTAAAAAATAAAAATAAAGTCTGTGATCATGGTTCAAGGACTTTCACATACAGTGAGGGAAAAAAGTATTTCATCCCCTGCTGATTTTGTACGTTTGCCCACAGACAAAGACATGATCAGTCTATAATTTTAATGGTAGGTTTATTTGAACAGTGAGAGACAGAATAACATAAAAAAAATCCAGAAAAACGCATGTCAAAAATGTTATAAATTGATTTGCATTTTAATGAGGGAAATAAGTATTTGACCCCTCTGCAAAACATGACTTAGTACTTGGTGGCAAAACCCTTGTTGGCAATCACAGAGGTCAGACGTTTCTTGTAGTTGGCCACCAGGTTTGCACACATCTCAGGAGGGATTTTGTTCCACTCCTCTTTGCAGATCTTCTCCAAGTCATTAAGGTTTCGAGGCTGACGTTTGGCAACTCGAACCTTCAGCTCCCTCCACAGATTTTCTATGGGATTAAGGTCTGGAGACTGGCTAGGCCACCCCAGGACCTTAATGTGCTTCTTCTTGAGCCACTCCTTTGTTGCCTTGGCCGTGTGTTTTGGGTCATTGTCATGCTGGAATACCCATCCACGACCAATTTTCAATGCCCTGGCTGAGGGAAGGAGGTTCTCACCCAAGATTTGACGGTACATGGCCCCGTCCATCGTCCCTTTGATGCAGTGAAGTTGTCCTGTCCCCTTAGCAGAAAAACACCCCTAAAGCATAATGTTTCCACCTCCATGTTTGACGGTGGGGATGGTGTTCTTGGGGTCATAGGCAGCATTCCTCCTCCTCCAAACACGGCGAGTTGAGTTGATGCCAAAGAGCTCCATTTTGGTCTCATCTAAGCACAACACTTTCACCCAGTTCTCCTCTGAATAATTCAGATGTTCATTGGCAAACTTCAGACAGGCCTGTATATGTGCTTTCTTGAGCAGGGGTACCTTGCGGGCGCTGCAGGATTTCAGTCCTTCACGGCGTAGTGTGTTACAAATTGTTTTCTTGGTGACTATGGTCCCAGCTGCCTTGAGATCATTGACAAGATCCTCCCGTGTAGTTCTGGGCTGATTCCTCACCGTTCTCATGATCATTGCAACTCCACGAGGTGAGATCTTGCATGGAGCCCCAGGCCGAGGGAGATTGACAGTTATTTTGTGTTTCTTCCATTTGCGAATAATCGCACCAACTGTTGTCACCTTTTCAATCGCTGCTTGGCGATGGTCTTGTAGCCCATTCCAGCCTTGTGTAGGTCTACAATCTTGTCCCTGACATCCTTGGAGAGCTCTTTGGTCTTGGCCATGGTGGAGAGTTTGGAATCTGATTGATTGATTGCTTCTGTGGACAGGTGTCTTTTATACAGGTAACAAGCTGAGATTAGGAGCACTCCCTTTAAGAGTGTGCTCCTAATCTCAGCTCGTTACCTGTATAAAAGATACCTGGGAGCCAGAAATCTTTCTGATTGAGAGGGGGTCAAATACTTATTTCCCTCATTATAATGCAAATCAATTTATATCATTTTTGACATGCGTTTTTCTGGATTTTGTTGTTGTTATTCTGTCTCTCACTGTTCAAATAAACCTACCATTAAAATTATAGACTGATAATTTTTTTGTCAGTGGGCAAACGTACAAAATCAGCAGGGGATCAAATACCTTTTTCCCTCACTGTATAGGTTTCCTGTGTCTCTACAGCAACCATATTTACATTTACATTTACGTCATTTAGCAGACGCTCTTATCCAGAGCGACTTACAAATTAGCCATTACATATAGCCAGTGGGATAACCACTTTACAATATGTTCATTTATTTTTTTTGGGGGGGTAGAAGGATTACTTTATCCTATCCCAGGTATTCCTTAAAGAGGTGGGGTTTCAAGTGTCTCCGGAATGTGGTGAGTGACTCCGCTGTCCTGGCGTCGTGAGGGAGCTTGTTCCACCATTGGGGTGCCAGAGCAGCGAACAGTTTTGACTGGGCTGAGCGGGAACTGTGCTTCCGCGGAGGTAGGGGGGCCAGCAGGCCAGAGGTGGATGAACGCAATGCCCTTTTTTGGGTGTAGGGACTGATCAGATCCTGAAGGTACGGAGGTGCCGTTCCCCTCACAGCTCTGTAGGCAAGCACCATGGTCTTGTAGCAGATGCGAGCTTCAACTGGAAGCCAGTGGAGTGTGCGGAGGAGAGGGGTGACATGAGTGAACTTGGGAAGGTTGAACACCAGACGGGCTGCGGCATTCTGGATGAGTTGTAGGGGTTTAATGGCACAGGCAGGGAGCCCAGCCAACAGCGAGTTGCAGTAATCCAGACGGGAGATGACAAGTGCCTTGATTAGGACCTGTGCCGCTTCCTGTGTAAGGCAGGGTCGTACTCTCCGAATGTTGTAGAGCATGAACCTACAGGATCGGGTCACCGCCTTGATGTTAGCGGAGAACGACAGGGTGTTGTCCAGGGTCACGGCAAGGACACAACGGTGTTGTCAACCGTGATGGCGAGATCGTGGAACGGGCAGTCCTTCCCCGGGAGGAAGAGCAGCTCCGTCTTGCCGAGGTTCAGTTTGAGGTGGTGATCCGTCATCCACACTGATATGTCTGCCAGACATGCAGAGATGCGATTCGCCACCTGGTTATCAGAAGGGGGAAAGGAGAAGATTAGTTGTGTGTCGTCTGCGTAGCAATGATAGGAGAGGCCATGTGAGGATATGACAGAGCCAAGTGACTTGGTGTATAGCAAGAATAGGAGAGGGCCTCGAACTGAGCCCTGGGGGACACCAGTGGTGAGAGCACGTGGTGCGGAGACAGATTCTCGCCACGCCACTTGGTAGGAGCGACCGGTCAGGTAGGGACGCAATCCAAGAGTGAGCCGCGCCGGAGATGCCCAACTCGGAGAGGGTGGAGATGAGGATCTGATGGTTCACAGTATCAAAGGCAGCAGACAGGTCTAGAAGGACAAGAGCAGAGAAGAGAGAGTTAGCTTTAGCAGTGCGGAGAGCCTCCGTGACACAGAGAAGAGCAGTCTCAGTTGAATGACCAGTCTTGAAACCTGACTGGTTTGGATCAAGAAGGTCATTCTGAGAGAGATAGCAAGAGAGTTGGCTAAAGACGGCACGCTCAAGAGTTTTGGAGAGAAAAGAAAGAAGGGATACTGGTCTGTAGTTGTTGACATCAGAGGGATCGAGTGTTGTTTTTTTGAGAAGGGGTGCAACTCACGCTCTCTTGAAGACGGAAGGGACATAGCCAGCGGTCAAGGATGAGTTGATGAGCGAGGTGAGGTGAGGTAAGGGAGAAGGTCACCGGAGATGGTCTGGAGAAGAGAGGAGGGGATAGGGTCAAGCGGGCAGGTTGTTGGGCGGCCGGCCGTCACAAGTCGCAAGATTTCATCTGGAGAGAGAGGGGAGAAAGAAGTCAAAGCATAAGGTAGGGCAGTGTGAGCAGGACCAGCAGTGTCATTTGACTTAGCAAACAAGGATCGGATGTCGTCAACCTTCTTTTCAAAATGGTTGACGAAGTCATCCACAGAGGGGGAGGGGGGGGGGGATTCAGCAGGGAGGAGAAGGTGGCAAAGAGCTTCCTAGGGTTAGAGGCAGATGCTTGGAATTTAGAGTGGTAGAAAGTGGCTTTATCAGCAGAAACAGATGAAGAAAATGTAGAGAGGAGGGAGTGAAAATATGCCAGGTCCGCAGGGAGTCTAGTTTTCCTCCATTTCCGCTCGGCTGCCCGGAGCCCTGTTCTGTGAGCTCGCAATGAGTCATCAAGCCACGGAGCAGGAGGGGAGGACCGAGCCGGCCGGGAGGATAGGGGACATAGAGAGTCAAAGGATGCAGAAAGGGAGGAGAGGAGGGTTGAGGAGACAGAATCAGGAGATTGGAGGGAGAAGGATTGAGCAGAGGGAAGAGATGATAGGATGAAAGAGGAGAGAGTAGCGGGAGAGAGAGAGCGAAGGTTGCGACGGCGCATTACCATCTGAGTAGGGGCAGAGTGAGTAGTGTTGGAGGAGAGCGAGCGAGAAAAGGATACAAAGTAGTGGTCGGAGACATGGAGGGGAGTTGCAGTGAGATTAGTAGAAGAACAGCATCTAGTAAAGATGAGGTCAAGCGTATTGCCTGCCTTGTGAGTAGGGGGGGACAGTGAGAGGGTGAGGTCAAAAGAGGCGAGGAGTGGAAAGAAGGAGGCAGAGAGAAATGAGTCAAAGGTAGACGTAGGGAGGTTGAAGTCACCCAGAACTGTGAGGGGTGAGCCATCCTCAGGAAAGGAACTTATCAAGGCGTCAAGCTCATTGATGAACTCTCCAAGGGAACCTGAAGGGCGATAAATGACAAGGATGTTAAGCTTGAATGGGCTAGTGACTGTGACAGCATGGAATTCAAATGAGGAGATAGACAGATGGGTCAGGGGAAAAAGAGAGAATGTCCACTTGGGAGAGATGAGGATTCCTGTGCCACCACCCCGCTGACCAGATGCTCTCGGGGTATGTGAGAACACATGGTCAGACGAGGAGAGAGCAGTAGAAGTAGCAGTGTTTTCTGTGGTAATCCATGTTTCCGTCAGCGCCAAGAAGTCGAGGGACTGGAGGGTAGCATAGGCTGAGATGAACTCTGCCTTGTTGGCCGCAGAACGGCAGTTCCAGAGGCTGCCGGAGACCTGGAACTCCACGTGGGTCGTGCGTGCAGGGACCACCAGGTTAGAGAGACAGCAGCCACGCGGTGTGAGGCGTTTGTATAGCCTGTGCGGAGAGGAGAGAACAGGGATAGACAGAGGCATAGTTGACAGGCTACAGAAAATGGCTACAATAATGCAAAGGAGATCGGAATGAAATGAACTAAACATCTGGGAAAGCGAGAGAGCGGGGCTCCCTCACTTACGTTTCACTGAAACACCCAAATATAACTCTCCCAACTTCCACCTCAGAAACTATAATTGTTGTAAACTACAGCGGTTCAATGTTTTCTAGGAATAGACTAACTTAGTTTATTCAGCTAGCTAATTTGGTACAGTATTCTTCCGTAAAAACTGTCCAGGGCACCTAGTCATATGACGCCACAGCCAACTAGCATGCCGGACTTCAACATCACGGTTTAGCACCAATACTCGGCCACAACAAACCACCAGTGTGTCAACACGCCAAGCAGATCATTCGTGTCCGTGTCTAACTTTGTGGGTTAGTCCCAACAGCTTGAGCGAGTCCGTCGTCAACTTATTCAGCCAGTTAGTTAGCCAGAATAGTTAGCATACTTTCTAGCCATTGCTATCTGCCAACGAAGAAACCCCTCCTCCCACGGCACGAACACACAGAGAGAGCCAAGCTAACGTTAACTAGTCACCTTGTCCCGAATTCCCTTGAACGACATATATGGGATATGACTAATTGTTCTTGCCAATGATTTATAAATGTGTTTTATTTATTTATATTTTTAGACAGTTCTGTTGTAGTTTGCTTGGTGACTCCCCTCTGTGAATAGCCACCACGTTGTTGTCTCCTGGACACTACCTACGTACACAGCTCCACTGGGATATTTCTGTCATATCACATTTGTAGAAATCATATTGACTAATATTTCACAGAAAGCCTTGCCAATTTTGTGTGAACAGTTTCGAGTGTGTGTAAGTGGATCATTTCTTTGTGTGTGTGTGTATGTGTGTGTGTGTGTGTGAGCGTGTCCCAACGCTAACATGTGTGTGTGATCCACAGGACAGCTGCACGGCTCTCCGTGCGGGGTCAGCTCGGGACATGTGGACACTTTGCAACTCCTCATCTGCCACCCTGCCCCTGACTACACACACACCATGACCCTAACCCTGACCGCAACCATAGCCCTGGTCCTGCCACGGTCCCGGTACTGTCCAGCACCTTGCTCAACCAGGCCAACTGTGAGGGCTGGACGCTGCACACATCGCTGCTGCCAGGGGCTTCAAGGTACTGGGACACTGATCATGTAATGTTGTCTCAGACATATGGAGGTTTACTGGATAACGTACTGTATTATGCATTATAGACTCACAGACACACAATTGGAAATTGCCCAACTTTTTGGATCAGGAACTTCTCTCTGTATGGTTTAATAAGCTTATTTGACTGGGAACCACAACCACGCAATCACAGATATGTACACACACATGCACCAACATACACATACATACACGCACACACACAGCATGGAGTAGCCACACACTGTTTAAGAGAAAAATGACCTCTCTTGCAGAACTGCCTGGAGGTGTTGTGTAACTACGGCGACCAGGACGTACGACGACTGTAAAGACCTACTGGAGAACCTACGTTAGTACATGGACCTGTGTGTGTGCGTCTGTGCGTGTGTGTGAGATTATAGGCATGAGTGTTTGTGTCTGAAACTGGTGAGTGTAATTTTCTCTCTTCCCCTCTTCCCCTCTCTCCCCCTCCCTCTCTCAGACTCCTACAGAGTGTTAATGTGTGTCCAGCCCAGAGGCTCAGGCCAGCCCATGTGTCTAGTGGAGGTGTTTGACGATAGTGTGTGTGTGTGAGTGTGCTGGGGTGTGTGTGTGTCCAGCGGGATACGCACTGGGCCGACCTGAACCATGCCCTGAGCTAAGCCTTGACCTCTCACCTCCAGCTGCTCTGTGGTGACACCAATACACACACACACACACACCAACACACACACACACCTGGGACTGACCCCTGCTAGTATGGCCTCCGTCCTCAAATGTAAGGAGCTGTAATGATTGTAGTTGACTTTATCCACTTCTTATCCTATTATCCTATTATAAATACCAATATGACTTTAACACTTTGGCATGGCCTCAGCTATTGATGTTGATGTTTACCACAGTGTAGCTTAGCCCGCTGTCTCTAAAGGATATCCCAACTAGCCCGCTATCTCTAAAGAATATCCCGACTAGCCCGCTATCTCTAAAGGATATCCCAACTAGCCCGCTATCCCTAAAGAATATCCCGACTAGCCCGCTATCTCTAAAGGATATCCTAAACAGAGAGAATGCACGTTGGTCCCTGTCGCAGGCAGTGAGCAGGGCCTTGTCTGTTATTTTAGACGTATCCCCCAACCAGATTCAAGTTTACCGAGGTGTTGCGGTCTATTCTGAGCTGCAACGCAACACGGTCCAAACAGCTGCTGTTCCTGACCGCCTCCTGAACACCTCCTGATTCAAGTTTGAATTTCCCCTTGTCAGCATGAGGGAATGGATGGCACCCAACGAGAGACCCAGCACCCAACGACTCCCTGCTGAACTGAGTCGCTTATATACATTTGAATCTCTCTTATTCTCTCTGATGAATCGCTCTTACAGTATAAGTTGATTCCAGGGGAATCACTATGGGAAGAATGGGTCTTAAGAAAAATAGTTTTCATATCTCTCAATGTTACTAACTATTTAATTGGACATTTAGGAGTAAATAGTAGATGAATAGCAGGCTGTAAAATAAAACAAACTTTTTTTTGTTAAGAAGAGTATCTTATGAATGACTGTCAACAAAGTTTAATTTAGTTGTATTCACATTCACAGTTAAAAGCTGAATTGCAGTGACTGTTGGATGAATCGTTTTGGAATGAATTGACTCCTTGATAACTGATTATTGATATCAGGGCTCTTCCAGGCACCTGGCATTGCAGCTGGTGTAGCAAAGGTCATACACACAGACACACACACACTCACACATACACACAACGCAAGCATGCACATACATGCACACACACACACACACACACACTCTCTCTATCACTCTCTCTCTCTATTTCTGTATCACACCCTTACACAGGGCAGCTCTGTTGTATGGCACTCGTCCCTGGGTCCTGTCCAAAGGTGTGACTGGGCCAAGCTGGAGAGGGCTGGGACACGAGCCTAATTGAGCTTGGCACAATCACAATACACCACACTCACACTGAGAGGCTGCCCAAAATAAACAGACACACACACACACACACACACGTTGACCTCTATTCAATCCACATCGCGGAAGTTCAGCATTACAGCGTGATTGAAATGTAAAGGCAATGTTCCTGCTTTAGCAGAGACTGCATTCAGGGTAAACGCTGCGTATGTCGGCTCAATCGGAAATGACCATTACATTTCTATTGCGGAATCCGTAACGCTTCAGTTTTACAGATTGAATAGAGCCCTTTATCTCTCAATGATTGAGTCGATTAGAATATAATACATTATATTCCTCCAAGGAGGCAATTTTCCGTTCACATTGTTTGGACAAACTCCAGAATGTGTCCTGTCTAAGAATTACTAATCTAATCTGTGTCCTGTCTATGAATGACTAATCTAATATGTGTCCTGTCTATGAATCAAATCAAATCAAAATGTATTGGCCACATGCGCCGAATACAACAGGTGCAGACATTACAGTGAAATGCTTACTTACAGCCCTTAACCAACAGTGCATTTATTTTTAATAAAAAAGTAGAATAAAACAACAAAAAAGTGTTGAGAAAAAAAGAGCAGAATAAAATAAAATAACAGTAGGGAGGCTATATATACAGGGGGTACCGGTGCAGAGTCAATGTGCGGGGGCACCAGCTAGTTGAGGTAGTTGAAGTGCACTAATGACTAATCTAATCTGTGTCCTGTCTATGAATTACTAATCTCGGCACCCAGAACCAAATCAACTATTCCAATTTGAACATTTCAATGTTAATGCTGTCACAAGAGACTGGTGAATGATTGGCTCGTTACATAGAGTCTGAACCGACGGAGTGAAATCTAGTCTAGCCTGAGCTCAGACAACGGAGAGGAGGAGTGGTCTGTCCTCAGTTTAACACGTCAAGGGGAAACCATCTGTGGGAATTCTGCCGGAGCAACCGCTTTATCAAAACACAAGGACAAGAGAGTGAGGGTGTGAGGGAGTTTGGCATATTTAGAGAAATGTGTCTGGTTTCTGTGTCAGTGAAGATCAGCACCCCCGATGGGTTTTGGGTTTGTCCTCCTGTAGCTCAGTTGGTAGAGCATGGCGCTTGGTTGTGGGTTCAATTCTCACGGGGGGCCACTAACTGTAAGTCGCTCTGGATAAGAGCGTCTGCTAAATGACTAAAATGTAAATGTCTTTGTTGACACCTCTAAGGGAGTGGATGCGTGGGTGGGTGCACCCAGTGTGTGTGTGTGCTTACAGAACCTTTAAAGTATCAACTGTGGAAATGTGTAAAGTTGTCTAGACACAGTATGTTGTGGAGGTTTTAGTTTTTGTGCTGTATTTATTGTCGGTATGCAAATGTACTTTACTCTTCTCTTGTGTGTGTGTGTGTGTGTGTGTGTACATGACTCAGGGGTCTCTATTGATCCCCTATCCACCCACTGCCAGTGTTGGAGCGTTGCCAGGGACGCTTTCACATACAGTGAGGGAAAAAAGTTTTTGATCCCCTGCTGATTTTGTACGTTTGCCCACTGACAAAGACATGATCAGTCTATAATTTTAATGGTAGGTTTATTTGAACAGTGAGAGACAGAATAACAACAAAAATGTTATAAATTGATTTGCATTTTAATGAGGGAATTAAGTATTTGACCCCTCTGCAAAACATGACTTAGTACTTGGTGGCAAAACCCATGTTGGCAATCACAGAGGTCAGACGTTTCTTGTAGTTGGCCACCAGGTTTGCACACATCTCAGGAGGGATTTTGTTCCACTCCTCTTTGCAGATCTTCTCCAAGTCATTAAGGTTTCGAGGCTGACGTTTGGCAACTCGAACCTTCAGCTCCCTCCACAGATTTTCTATGGGATTAAGGTCTGGAGACTGGCTAGGCCACTCCAGGACCTTAATGTGCTTCTTCTTGAGCCACTCCTTTGTTGCCTTGGCCGTGTGTTTTGGGTCATTGTCATGCTGGAATACCCATCCACAACCCATTTTCAATGCCCTGGCTGAGGGAAGGAGGTTTTCACCCAAGATTTGACGGTACATGGCCCCGTCCATCGTCCCTTTGATGCGGTGAAGTTGTCCTGTCCCCTTAGCAGAAAAACCCCCCCAAAGCATAATGTTTCCACCTCCATGTTTGACGGTGGGGATGGGGTTCTTGGGGTCATAGGCAGCATTCCTCCTCCTCCAAACACGGTGAGTTGAGTTGATGCCAAAGAGCTCCATTTTGGTCTTATCTGACCACAACACTTTCACCCAGTTCTCCTCTGAATAATTCAGATGTTCATTGGCAAACTTCAGACGGGCCTGTATATGTGCTTTCTTGAGCAGGGGGACCTTGCGGGCGCTGCAGGATTTCAGTCCTTCACGGCGTAGTGTGTTACAAATTGTTTTCTTGGTGACTACGGTCCCAGCTGCCTTGAGATCATTGACAAGATCCTCCCGTGTAGTTCTGGGCTGATTCCTCACCGTTCTCATGATCATTGCAAATCCACGAGGTGAGATCTTGCATGGAGCCCCAGGCCGAGGGAGATTGACAGTTCTTTTGTGTTTCTTCCATTTGCGAATAATCGCACCAACTGTTGTCACCTTCTTTACCAAGCTGCTTGGCGATGGTCTTGTAGCCCATTCCAGCCTTATGTAGGTCTACAATCTCATCCCTGACATCCTTGGAGAGCTCTTTGGTCTTGGCCATGGTGGAGAGTTTGGAATCTGATTCATTGATTGCTTCTGTGGACAGGTGTCTTTTATACAGGTAACAAACTGAGATTAGGAGCACTCCCTTTAAGAGTGTGCTCCTAATCTCAGCTCGTTACCTGTATAAAAGACACCTGGGAGGCAGAAATCTTTCTGATTGAGAGGGGGTCAAATACTTATTTCCCTCATTAAAATGCAAATAAATTTATAACATTTTTGACATGCGTTTTTCTGGAATTTTGTTGTTGTTATTCTGTCTCTCACTGTTCAAATAAACCTACCATTCAAATTATAGAATGATCATTTCTTTGTCAGTGGGCAAACGTACAAAATCAGCAGGGGATCAAATACTTCCTCATGATCATTGATGCCCCACGAGGTGAGATCTTGCATGGAGCCCCAGACCGAGGGTGATTGACCGTCATCTTGAACTTCTTCCATTTTCTAATAATTGCGCCAACAGTTGTTGCCTTCTCACCAAGCTGCTTGCCTATTGTCCTGTAGCCCATTCCAGCCTTGTGCAGGTCTACAATTGTATCCCTGATGTCCTTACACAGCTCTCTGGACTTGGCTTTTGTGGAGAGGTTGGAGTCTGTTTGATTGAGTGTGTGGACACGTGTCTTTTATACAGGTAACGAGTTCAAACAGGTGCAGTTAATACAGGTAATGAGTGGAGAACAGGAGGGCTTCTTAAAGAAAAACTAACAGGTCTGTGAGAGCTGGAATTCTTACTGGTTGGTAGGTGATCAAATACTTATGTCATGCAATAAAATGCAAATTAATTACTTAAAAATCATACAATGTGATTTTCTGGATTTTTGTTTTAGATTCCGTCTCTCACAGTTGAAGTGTACCTATGATAAAAATTACAGACCTCTACATGCTTTGTAAGTAGGAAAACCTGCAAAATCGGCAGTGTATCAAATACTTGTTCTCCCCACTGTGTATATATGTATAGCCAGTCTCCAGACCTTAATCCCATAGAAAATCTGTGGAGGGAGCTGAAGGTTCGAGTTGCCTCTGTGATTGCCAACAAGGGTTTTGCCACCAAGTACTAAGTCATGTTTTGCAGAGGGGTCAAATACTTATTTCCCTCATTAAAATGCAAGTCAATTTATTACATTTTTGACATGCGTTTTTCTGGATTTTTTTGTTGTTATTCTGTCTCTCACTGTTCAAATAAACCTACCATTAAAATTATAGACTGATCATTTCTTTGTCAGTGGGCAAATTTTGTCAGCAGGGGATCAAATACTTTTTTCCCCTCACTGTAGCTGTTTCTCTTTCTGCTGTGTAATACTGGCTGGTGCATTTCCTGTCTGCTTAGAACACTGTGTTTTGACAGCACAGGGAAGATTTCTCTAGTTTCTGACACTGAGACAGTGTTGTTGAAATTTAAAGCACTGTCAAACACTCAGGAGGATGTTCGAAAGTGTGTGTGTGTGTGTGTGTGTGTGTTTGTGCACTAACCAGGAAGGACTGGCACTCCAGCAGTCTGTGTTCTGACAGTATGACTGTACAGTTGGAGAAAGACTGTTTCAGCGTCTTCCTCAGGACCTGCAACGTTCTGTCAACCAGAAACAAACCAAAACACAACCATTAGACAACATCTTTCTGTCAACCATACACAAACCAGAGTAGACAAAAATAACCACAGAGTTTAACGATAGGCCTACATCACTCTCTCTCTCTTTCTCCCTTTACATCCACTCTCACTTTCCCCAGTCTCACCCTACAACCTCCTCCCTTCAGCCCACTAATGTGCACTTCCTGCTGAGGTTAAGATGAAAGCAGCAGGTCTGAAGTTGACCAGCGTCATCAACCACCACTAATTCACTCATTACAGGCCCCATTTAGCGTAAAGACCTGTGTCGGTATATGTGGTTACACACATACTGTACGTCTCAGTACACACACAGCCAATGACCGTTACGGTAAGTCCTGGAATTGTCACCACATGCAGTGAGACACTCAAACACACACACACATCACACCACCACCCACATCTCCCTCCCTCCCTCCCTCCCTCCCTCCCTCTTCTCTTACATGGGGTCGAGGTAGGCGCTGGGTTCGTCCAGCAGCAGTATGCGGGCCTTGCTGAGTATAGAGCGGGCCAAACACATGAGCTGCTTGTGTCCGTTACTCAGGACGTAACCCCCGTCCTCCAGCTGGAAGTCCAGCTTGTCTGGGAACTGCTCTATCACTGACTTCAGACCCACCTGGAAGACACATGGGAGAACAGGAAAATAGGAAAAATCAATCAGTCAGTCAATGAATCAATCAATAAAACAAATGAGTGTAGTCATTTACCTCTGATGTGGAGTTCAGGGTAATACTATGTGATTGGAAAGGTCCACCACCTTCATTTTAATGGAGTCAAAACAAGTACAGTATGTGCATTGGGCGATCTATGATGTCATGTATAGGAGAGCAACATGACATCATAGATCGCCCAATGCACATACTGTACTTGTTTTGACTCCTTTAAAATGAAGGTGGTGGACCTTTCCGAACACATGGTATTACCCTGAACTCCACATCAGACATGACATCAGCTATGTTCAGAGTCAAGAGAAGGAGTCTTGTGTGTGTCTCCTGGCTGTGCTTGCTATGCAACCACCACTATGGTGTCTATGGTGGCTCCGTCACTGCCCCGCTCCACACACACGTACACAGCAACACCTTACCATCAGCATAGCATGTCAGAATGAGGTTACTACTGTATGGTAGGAAAGGGGTCAGTGTCACTCTCTGCAGTGTACAGACAGACAGACAGATTACAGACAGACAGACAGATAAACAGACACACTGACAGACAGATAAACAGACAGACAGACAGATAAACAGACAGACACACAGACAGACAGATAAACAGACAGACAGACAGATAGTTATGGATACAGGTATCCTGTATGTGTTTTTGTGTTTTTCCTCTCCTTCTGCCCTAATCACAGGTGTCCTTTGAGTTCCTGGTTGGTGGTCGTTGGTGGTCGTTGGGGTGTCCCACCTGTCCATAGTGAGTATGGATACTGTGGTGTCCTGTTTTTTGTGTACTCACTAATTTGCTGGTTACTCTATATGGTAACTATGTTGTGTGTTCCTGGGAAAAGGGGGATTTAGCAAGTTGCCCTTGGGCATATATTACCCGTAGAAAGAACATTGTCTAAAAAACACTAGTTAGACCTGAGCGGACCACCCACTGTATTTTTGTATGGTTAGCAGTAGCTTAGCGGTTCTTGAGGCAGGCAAGATCAGTTTAGGGGTTTTTGACATTATTGTTTCATTCCTTGGGTCCTGCTCAGCCCTTTTTCCCAAACCTTTACCGTGTGTTCATAATAAACATTTTGTGTTTGACGGTAGCTTATGGTTGTCTGTGTATTTTTGATCTCACTGTTTCCGTGTCACGATTCTAATTTGCATGAGTTATGTTACGGGTCTCTTTTCCATCAACCCTAGACTTTTAAAGTAACACAGACAAACAGACAGACAGATAAACAGACAGACAGATAAACAGACAGACAGATAAATAGACAGACAGATAGACAGAGTGAGGAGAAAGGTGAAGGAAGGAGGATAGTGATAGAGTCTATAGGTAAAGAGATAGAGGGGGCAGTTAGGGTTAGGGTTGAGGCTAAGGTTAGGGTTGAACTGGGATGTGGACGTGAAGCCATGGTTAGGGTTGTGGTTGAGGGTTAGGGTTGAACCGGGATGTGGGCATGAAGCCAGGGTTAGGATTAGGGCTAGGGTTAGGGTTGAACCGGGATGTGGGCATGAAGCCAGGGTTAGGATTAGGGCTAGGGTTAGGGTTGAACCGGGATGTGGGCATGAAGCCAGGGTTAGGATTAGGGCTAGGGTTAGGGTTGAACCGGGATGTGGGCATGAAGCCAGGGTTAGGATTAGGGCTAGGGTTAGGGTTGAACCGGGATGTGGGCATGAAGCCAGGGTTAGGATTAGGGCTAGGGTTAGGGTTGAACCGGGATGTGGGCATGAAGCCAGGGTTAGGATTAGGGCTAGGGTTAGGGTTGAACCGGGATGTGGGCATGAAGCCAGGGTTAGGATTAGGGCTAGGGTTAGGGTTGAACCGGGATGTGGACATGAAGCCAGGGTTAGGGCTAGGGTTGAACCGGGAGGTAGACATGAAGTTAGAGTTAGGGTTGAACCGGGATGTGGACATGAAGCCAGGGTTAGGGCTAGGGTTAGGGTTGAACCGGGAGGTAGACATGAAGCTAGAGTTAGGGTTAGGGTTACACCGGGATGTGGACATGAAGCTAGGGTTATGGTTGTGGCTAGGGTTAGGGTTGAACCGGGATGTGGACATAAAGGTATGGTTAGGGTTGTGGCTAGGGTTAGGTTTGAACCGGGATGTGGATATGAAGCTAGGGTTGAGGGTTAGGTAAGGAGACTGAGGTATGTTACCCACAAGGGGGACAGGGTGCACAGGCACACTTGACCAAATAATCGTATAAACCGCTAGTTAAAAGAGAACACTTCTACAAGCTGTTAAGAGTGTATGGCTGGGGGTCTCACAGAACGCTCCAAACTCCGACCAGAATCAAAAAAGAGTGCTCTGTAGTGTTTATAAAGGGCCACTAGATAGCATCCTTTGGCCACAGGTGGGCCCAAATGCATGAAGCTCATTATTGTACATGTTCAGGAGCTGTGTATATATAGCCCAATATAAGGCCTTTTTGTTGGGAGAAGAGACCACCACAGAATCCAAACCTCAAAATATCTAGACCCTTAAAGAAATATATAATAAATCATAAATAAATAAGTATTGTTATTCATAAAGTTATAAGTGCTAATATGAACAAATCAAGTGCGTTAAGGGAAGGGTACTAAATGCTAACAAAGCCATAGATTTCAAAATAAAGTTGAGGCTGGTTGAGGCTAGGGTTGGGGTTGAACCGGGATAATAATAATAATATGCCATTTCGCAGACGCTTTTATCCAAAGCGACTTACAGTCATGTGTGCATACATTTTTACGTATGGGTGGTACCGGGGATCGAACCCACTACCCTGACGTTACAAGCGCCATGCTCTACCAATTGAGCTACAGAGGTATTGAGCTACAGAGGACCACGGGATGTGGACGTGAAGCTAGGATTAGGGTTAGGATTAGGGTTAGGATTAGGGTTAGGATTAGGGTTAGGATTAGGGTTAGGATTAGGGTTGTGGTTGAAGCTAGGTTTAGGGTTGAACCAGGCTGTGGACATATAGCTAGGGTTAGGGTTAGACCAGACACCAGTGTGACTGATGTTAATGTTGTGTTTCACCTCCTCAGCCACCCGCCACAGTTCCTCGTCACTGTGGCGAGCGTGCGGATCCAGGTTCATACGAAACGTTCCAGTCAGTATGAAGATTTTCTGTCAAAGAAAAGAGAGAATGGAGGAGCTGTGTGAGTTGTTTTGTTTTTCAGGGTGACCTGTGTGACAGTTGTACTTTGTAGCCACACTGTACTTGTTGACCAATACCAAGTTATCAACAGTACTTGAAAGTACTGATATGTGTGAAATTAGTTTAGATTTAAAATGGGCCGCTATCAATCAGACATTGCAAGGGGCAGGGGAAAAAAATATGTGTCATCCGTATGCATTTGAGGACGTTTTTCCTGCGGTTCATTTTCATGCTACTTCGGTTGAAAAGCTTGTAAAGCAATGCTTAATATTAGCACTTGAGAAATACATATTTTAGCCTAGATATAGAAAGCTGGGATCCTCCTCTTTTTAATAGAGGCCATCAAAACTCTGTTTTCACACGCGATTACATGCAGTATAGAAATGTTGCGCAATGACTGGGCTTATATACACTGCTCAAAAAAATAAAGTGAACACTTAAACATTAGGTACCGAGATGAGATCCTCAGACCCCTTGTGAGACCATATGCTGGTGCGGTTGGCCCTGGGTTCCTCCTAATGCAAGACAATGCTAGACCTCATGTGGCTGGAGTGTGTCAGCAGTTCCTGCAAGAGGAATGCATTGATGCTATGGACTGGTCCGCCCGTTCCCCAGACCTGAATCCAATTGAGCACATCTGGGACATCATGTCTCGCTCCATCCACCAACGCCACGTTGCACCACAGACTGTCCAGGAGTTGGCGGATGCTTTAGTCCAGGTCTGGGAGGAGATCCCTCAGGAGACCATCCGCCACCTCATCAGGAGAATGCCCAGGCGTTGTAGAGAGGTCATACAGGCACGTGGAGGCCACACACACTACTGAGCCTCATTTTGACTTGTTTTAAGGACATTACATAAAAGTTGGATCAGCCTGTAGTGTGGTTTTCCACTTTAATTTTGAGGGTGACTCCAAATCCAGACCTCCATGGGTTGATACATTTGATTTCCATTGATAATTTTTGTGTGATTTTGTTGTCAGCACATTCAACTATGTAAAGAAAAAAGTATTTAATAAGATTATTTCATTCATTCAGATCTAGGATGTGTTATTTTAGTGTTCCCTTTATTTTTTTGAGCAGTGTACTTATTATATTCCATGCATCAACCTGCTGTTTAAGGAGCTGGCTCTCGCTGATAGTGCATCCAAATGGCTGCCGTTGTGTTTGGCTTTGAGCTTGAAACAAGATCCACGACGACCATGGAATGTTTTAAAATGTAATTTGTGCATATCGGGTCCGGATGGGAAAGTCCCGGGTCCGGATGGGAAAGCCCCGGGTCCGGATGGGAAAGCCCCGGGTCCATTTCAGAATGGGACCTGTAACTCCCATCATCATTTATCCTCGTCATTCCAATTATTCCAGTTAAAACGTGTGTGTTTGATTTGATTGTCGATAGCATTTGCATTGATGTCAGAGTGATTAGAGGGACAATAGAGCTCTGAGTACCAGGCCATCAGCGACTTGAGGGCCATTAGAAAGTTTGGTAGGCTACTAACGCCCATCAGCGGCATTCATTTCCAGACCGCAGTTTTAGAGTAGGCCTAGTTACAGTGACTCAACGGTCACGTGGAATTTGACCTTGGTCATGACTCGTGACCTCCGGTATGGCGGTAATACGGTCACCGTAACAACCCTAGGGACTGATGGTACAATAGTTGAGCTATTTTCAGGTCCTTGAGGGGAGCTGTTTATAACCCTATGAGGAGAAATATATACCTGTGGCACCACACCAAAGGCTTTTCTCCAGGTCTGTAGTGTGACAGAGTCCCAGGAGACCCCATCAATGGAGATCTCTCCATCTGTAGAGGCCAGGCGCAGCAGGGCAGAAAGCAGGGTGCTCTTCCCTGAGCCTGTCCTCCCCAACACACCCACCTATGGACAGCCACAAACGTACACTGAGATAAGAATATGTACCATAATTAATTCAGAATATATACCATAATTAATTCAGAATATGTACCCAAAATCTCCACAAGCCATTGTCTTCCTACAGGTCTCCCACTACTCTCTCCCACTAACCTGCTCATTTTCAATAAAGATCTTGAGACAGCATTTTAACTGTGATACTATACGCTACATAGCATACAACATAACACTACACTGTAAACTGTGAGAAACTAGAAACCCTCTTTTCTCCCTCTGGCCTAAAGCATCAATGACAAGTAGGCCATTAGCAGGAAGCTTTAGCTAATGGCTAGGCAAAAGTGCTAATGGCTAAGCTAGGCCCAATGAGCCTCCCTCAGGTCTCGTTACTGAGAGCTCTTTCTCTGTAATTACCTCTCAAGACACACCACTGAGGGTTCATCTAGCCTCCTAACTGACGGAGAGAAATTCATCTACACTCGGTTCACCTGAGGGCAGATCAGGCCATCACACTAAATTACATTTACATTTGAGTAATTTAGCAGACACTTTATCCAGAGCAACATTTAGTGCATTCATCTTAAGATAGTAGGTGAGACAATGTGCCGAATACAACAGGTGTAGACATTACAGTGAAATGCTTACTTACAAGCCCTTAACCAACAACGCAGTTTATCACTTATAGCAAGTACATTTTCCCTCAATAAAAATGTTATCAGCATATGTTATATAAAAAAAAAAAAATTGAGGTAAGGTTTCTGACATTTTCGGAAGATGGGCAGGGACTGTCCTGACGTTCCATCATTGGAGTGCCATGACAGAGAAGAGCTTTGACTGGGCTGAGCGGGCGCTGACCCCACATATGGGTGGGAGTATCAGCCTCACACATGCACACGCACATCCCTGCACCCATCCCATACACACACACACACCATCTCCGCCCCTGTCTCCGCCCCTGTCTCCGCCCCTGTCTCCGTCCCTGTCTCCGTCCCTGTCTCCGTCCCTGTCTCCGTCCCCTACACTGTCACCTACACTTTGGCCCGCTTCCACGGTGAAGGACAGGTTCTGCAGCACAGAGCGTCCGGCCTCTGTGTACTTGACAGTCAGTCCCTGGACATCCATGTGGCCCCGGTTGGGCCAGCAGTCTTGAGTGTGGGGGTTGTCCAGGACCAGGTCTTTGCCTTTACCACCACCACTGGGTCTAGGCTCCTCCTGCGGCAAGTCGATGAACTTGAAGACCCGATCTACTGATCGCATCTGCAGAGGAAAAGAGGACACAGAGTTGTGAGGAAGGGGTAGGAGGAGGTGTGTGTGAACATGAGATAATATAAATGAGTAGAAACCTGTGGGAATGTGTGTACGGAGGGGAGTGAAACGTGTGTGTGTGTGTGTGTGTTTGTGGGAGTAAGGAGTGAGTTCATACTATAAGTGGGTCAATGTTAGTTTGTGACCTAATACTGTACATGTGACGGTATGTTAGAGTAGTGAGCTCCCTCGCCCTTGTTAATGAGTTCTATTCTCACATTAGTGAGTATTATCAGTGTATAGAAGTATCAGTCAGTCTGGCAATAATTGGTGAATTTTTCCAACACTAGGAGAACAAAATGTCCTGCACTGTGATAAGCTCTTTCAGAATCCTGAACCTGAATTAAGCTCATTTCCACAACAACAACACTGGGGTGTGTGAACTAAATATATAGTATTCTATATTTTGAAATCTTTCCTAACAACAAACAAGACAAGTGGCGTTTCCCACTCAAGTAAAGGTAGCCTTTTACACTCGACGGGTTGAAAATGGCAGATTTAGGCACTGATAAGCATCTAAATTGGAACACAGTGGCTGTACAGTAACATGCTATACATGACATCAGAGCTCTGTCTCTGCGTGTCTTCACAGCGCTGTATGGGTTTTGACTGACAGCCGTTCTGAAGTTGAGCACTGCACGGGACAAGTTGCCCCCATCCCTCCGGCACATTATTTGTTGTCTGAGTGAGGGAAATGCTGTAAATGAAGAGGAATCTATGTATTTTAAAGATGAGACCGTGAGGATTATAATAAATACTGCTTTGTAGTCATACAAGCAAGCCAAACACCCGTGAGTCCAAATGTACACTTCACATTTCCAAACCATATACAGTGTCAACGTTTATGATCACTCTGTTTGATGTACAGTTACAAGATGACATGGCGTCATTCCCTGGGTTGTTCTGAACAGAATGAGCCTATGTTTGTTTATTGGGAAGAAAATTTGCAGCAGAACACATAACTGAATGAGCTCAGGACTCCTTTCTATGCGCACCAAAATTACAATCTGTTTCTCTGAATTGCCTTGTGAAAGCCTAACACTGTAAAATCGTATTTTATAACTAGTCATGTTGTCAATAGAACAAGCTTTCAAATGATGCCCACCTGAGTCAGATATAATGGGCCATTTTGGGATTTCGTAAACAACAACAATAATTTTGTGATGCATCACCTTTTGTGTTCCAAACAAAACAACTACAAGTGTGCTTTCTCTAGTTCCTCAACAGCACAGCTAGGACAGCTCATAAAAGCGCCTATAGTTGAAGACCCTTCTTTGAGTCATACAAGTGCACCAGTTAGTCCTCAAATCAAATTAAAATCAAATTAAATGTTATTAGTCTCCTACACATATTTAGCATATTTCGTTTTCTCACTCAAACCCTTGTCATTGTTTTTGTCTTATGTTCCACCTACCCCACATGTCCCAGGAATATTCTTATCATGTTACTGAATGTATCCAGAGTATTTTCAGATTTCGTTATCAACAAATGTGGCTAAAAGTACAGTAAATGTAAAATGCACATATAATAAACAGGATTCAGTCTTAGATTCAGTCTTGTGTCAGGTGAACTGTTGATTCCTTAACTTTGGTTGAATACTTTTCCCAATATCTCCAAACTGTTCCCATTCAATTGCTATCATGCTTATGCATATGCATTTCATATTTCTTCTTTAAGAAACATTCTAATTGACCCCTATCCATATAGGCCAATTCAAACGAGTGTAAAAGGTTAATGAGATTCATATTTGTGTGTGTGTTGTGCGTGTTTGTGTGTGCGATACTGATACTGATCACTGCCTACTGGTAATGTACATACCAGTCCGTCCACAGTGATGCTGGTGATGACAGCCCATTGGAAGGTACCAAGGATAAGCATGGCTAAGGCCACGATGATGCCAATCTCCCCTGGCTTATCCTCTGTGGAACACACACACCACATTATCAGTGCGCACACACCCACACGTCATAGCATACTTCACTGCAACCCTTTGTTATTATACACACACAAACACACAGGTATTCAACGGTCTGTAAAATTACCCCTAAATTCACTACCAACATAAACACTGTGGCCCATTTAGAGATTCTCTATGACACACAAGAGGCAAAGATCTTTTGTACGTTGTCCATGAGAAGGCAGCAACAATTTACTCAGGCCTAAAGTAAATATGGGTACATGCTACGCAGTCGGCATCTGTAATATGCCAACTTCCTTTTCAAGTAAATGCTTTATTGGAAATAGCCTAACAATATTAAGTGTGTCTGTCTGTCTGCCCATCACTCACGGTTGGTTCCCACGGCGATGAAGGCTGCGGCGCTGAAGAAGAAGACGAAGATGATGTCACAGCGGAAGAGGAACCATCGCAGCGTGGAGAGGTAGTGGAACCATATGGCCGTGTGGGTGTTCAGGGCCTTGTGGAACAATGTTTCAAAGTAGCACTGACGTCCAAATGCACGGATGGTCCACAGACCCTTTAGAGAGATGATGAGGTGAGAGAAGATAGGGCTACGGGCTGGGAGGAGGGAGAAAGACAGAAAGAGAAAGAGAGATATAAAGAGAGTGAACAGAAGAAGAAAAAAAAAAGAGCAAAAGGGAGAGAGAGAAATGGAGGGAGAGAGGGTGGAATGGAGGAAGAGAGAGTGGAATGGAGGGAGAGAAGAGAAACACAGAAGCATTAGTCAATCACTCACAGGATCTAGGTACTTCTTGACCAAAATGTAGCTAACGGGTGATGTCAACCCTGACTTACAGTACATCACGTAAGCAAGGTGGTGTGAAAGGAAGGCCCGGAAAATCGTTAAAGACCAACCACCCAAGCCATAGACTGTTCTCTCTGCTTCCATACACAAAAATGTATGCACGCATGACTGTAAGTCGCTTTGGATAAAAGCGTCTGCTAAATGGCATATTATTATTATTATTATTATTCCTCAAGGCAAGCGGTACTGGTGCATCAAGTCTGACACCAACATACTCCTGAACAGCTTCTATCCCCATGCCATAAGACTGCTAAATAGCCAACTAAATAGCTGTCTCTATGCACACTCACAGGGCCCTACACACTACGTACACTGATACATCAACCCACATACAAACACTCACTCCATCATTTGCGCACACACACAATATGCACATACAGTACATTTATAGTGACTCTACACACACACATACAATCATCATATACACTTCTGCTACTCTGTTTATCATATATCCTGATGCCTAGTCACCTTACCCCTATTCACATCTACTTCTATCGATCCAGTATTACATTTTACATGTCATTTAGCAGACACTCTTATCCAGAGCGACTTACAGTTAGTGAGTGCATACATTTTCATACTGGCCCCCCGTGGGAATCGAACCCACAACCCTGGCATGGCAAACGCCATGATCTACCAACTGAGCTACACGGGACTACAGAGGACTACAGTATCCCTGCACATTGTAAATATGGTATTGGAACTGACCCTGTATATAGCTTCTTACTTTTTCGTGTTCTTCTTCTTCTTCTTAATTCTATATCTTGTGTGTTTTTGTTCTACCTTGATATTTTTAGTATTACATTGTTATTGATTACTGCATTGTGGGGGTTAGAGCTTGCAAGAAAGGCATTTCACTGGACGTTTCAGAGGGGCATTGTTATGTGAGGAACAGTGAGAGAGTGATGCCAGGATGGAGCCAGAGGAAATCCCTGATCGGATTTTCACTCTGACCCCTCCGTGGCTGCAGAAAGGCCTTGTTGCCATCTGCGACACACACAGAATGACAGGATCAGGAGGAGTGGAGTCAGAATGTCCCAAGTCCCGACACGGACACACACACACCTATCTCTCACTATTTCAATCCAACAAAGTAAGTTAAAGGGAATGTTTACAGAATGTTGGGAATTGTTGGGGCGAGGGAGAACTCAAGCAAGAGTTCCATTACGTATCCTATCCCCTATCCAGTCATGTCAGATCAGTGGTTACAATTGTTAAAGGGCCACCACTTTCCATACAACTAAAGGACCCGAGGACAGATTTAGGCATCCAAAGACATCACCCATCAATTATTTTCAAATCAAATCAATGTTTTTTGGTCGTGTACGGGGTTGTGATTCTAGAATCTGATTGGACGAGAGCTGACCTCGCACTCCGTTATGTCCCACTTCCCCTCCAGCGGACCTCGCCCCTCTGTGCATCCTCTCCGGCCTCCACCCTCTCCTCCCTCCATTCTCTTCTCTCTCCATCCTGCTGTTGCCCATTGGGTTAACCTCTGACCCTTGGTGCTGTGCCACACGCCTCCCCTGCTCTGCTGGCAGCGCTGCCCGCCCACTGACAGACAAGATGAGCCAGTGGTAGTCTCATAGTCTGTTGCCCACTGCTACAACTTCCTCCATTCACTTTGTGGCTTTCCAAGTTCTCTCACTTTCACTTTTCTCTCCAATATGTGATATCTCTTTCTATTCCTCCTCTCCTGTTTTCACTCTCCTTTCTTTTATATCCCTTACTTTCTTCGCTTCCCTGTCCGGTACAATAGAACTTCTGGAATAGTTCCAAAAGTGAAAAGCCTGCTCACCTTTCTCACCAGTGGAGATAAATCAAGTTCCCCAGCCGCAGCCCCAGCCAATACCCCTACCAGTCTCACCCTCAGCCTCCAGTTGTTTGAGCTGCTGTCCTGTACGCAGGAAGTACTTCCTCAGGACCATGAATATGACGGCCAATGGGATCGCGGCGATGAAGATGTATGGCCGCATGATGGACACAGTAGAGATGGCTCCCAGCACGATCAGAGTTAACTAGAGGGAGATAATACGAATCATGTAAAATACAGAGCTTTCATGGCATCAAAAAACTAAAATGAAAAACCTCAAAACAAAAAAAAGACAGAGAGGGATAGAGATAGATCGAGATAGAGACTGGGAAAGAATCTCTTTGAGAGAGAATGAGTGACAGAGTAGCCAGTCACCTACCTGGATGACAGACAGACAGACAGACAGACAGACAGACAGACAGACAGGCAGAGGAGGCAGCGCAGCAGGAGCGGCAGGCAGGCAGGCAGGCAGGCAGGCAGGCAGGCAGGCAGGCAGGCAGGACAGGCAGGCAGGACAGGCAGGCAGGCAGAGCAGCCAGTCACCTACCTGGATGACAGACAGACAGATACCTGGATGACAGACAAACAGACAGACAGACAGACAGACAGACACAGACAGACAGACCGAGGAGCCAGTCACCTACCTGGATGACAGACAAACAGAACAGACAGACAGACAGACAGACAGACAGACAGACAGACCGAGGAGCCAGTCACCTACCTGGATGACAGACAAACAGACAGACAGACAGACCGACAGAGTAGCCAGTCACCTACCTGGATGAGGTCAAACAATACAAGAGGAAGCATGTCGTCGACGGTGGCCATGTCTTTAGTGAACTTGTTCATGATCCGACCTACAGGGCAGAAAAACACACACATGGAATTGACTGCTGCTGAACGTTAGAGGAATTGACTGGTGGTGGTCGTACTGACTAACTGACTGATGTATATGCTGTGAGATTACATAGACAACTGACTGATACATTAGACATTTAAGCCTGTGTTCAGATACAGTACCGGTAGATGCATGTACGTATGTATCTCTAGCAGATTGGTTAAGCCAGGGGTTTCAGCAGTGGGCCTCACCTGTCTTCATAGTGTTGAGTACGGCCATGGGGGGCCTCAGCACAGCAGTGAGCATCTGTTCATGCAGCCTCTTGGACACGGTCAGTAAGGTGTGGACCAGTGGCAGGCCTCTGAAGAACCCCAGTGCCAGAACGCTCTCCGACGTCGCCACGTAGATGTAGATGATGTAATAGGTGCTGGTTGGCGTGACGATGACTGACTGTTGGACGGCGGGTGACGAGGTGTTGGAGTGTTGTTGGTCTACGTAGTTAGGCGCCAACGGGTTGGCCTCCTCTGTCCAGATCTTACTGAGAGGGAGAGAAGAGAGTATAATGGTTACAACAGTATCTGAACTCTGTTTTTTCCTACTTTAGGCCAGGTCCTGAGAGACAACTGCCGATTTTTTTTTCTTCAACTGATGATATTTTTGTTTGAGTACTTTGCATTTAGCTGTTTACATGTTATCATGCTGATCTGAGCTGTTTACATGTTATCAGGCTGATCAGAGGTGTTTACATGTTATCATGCTGATCTGAGCTGTTTACATGTTACCAGGCTGATCTGAGCTGGTTACATGTGATCAGGCTGATCTGAGCTATTTACATGTGATCAGGCTGATCTGAGCTGTTTACATGTTATCAGGCTGATCTGGGTTTCTTTGTTACAGGAGGTGGTCGCAGTTACGGAGCGACCCACTAGGTGTCATCCTCCGACAACCTTAGGCACCTCCTCACTCACAATCTGGACTAATCATTATCTTATTGGTGTCACCTGTGTCTACCAGTTCACCTGTGTATTTATGCCCTCACTTCCCTGTGTTCCCTTGCTCTGTTTTCTCTGCTAGTTCTCAATGCCAAACAGTACTAATCAGTGTCTGATCGCGAGACGTATGTACAGGTACTTGAGAAGTGTTCTCCCTGTTTCATTGTTGTTTTCAGTCATAGTTAGTATTCCGTATGTTTGCTGTCAGCCTGTTTTTGGAGACCAATTTGATCCTCCTTTATTTTTTTGTCCATTATTTTGTATCCTGGTTTTGGGACCGGTCATGGGCCTGGACAGCCGGCCATTGGGGTCGGGCTTCATCACCTGGCGCACTGTCCCCATGCGTGTCCGGGTGGCAGGGGGGCTATGGGAGGATATCTCTGTGGATGACTTCGTCAACTATTTTGAAAAGAAGGTTGACGACATCCGATCCTCGTTTGTTAAGTTAAATGACACCGCTGGTCCTGCTCACACTGCCCTACTCTATGCTTTGACTTCTTTCTCCCCTCTCTCTCCAGATGAAATCTTGCGACTTGTGACGGCCGGCCGCCCAACAACCTGCCCGCTTGACCCTATCCCCTCCTCTCTTCTCTAGACCATTTCCGGAGACCTTCTCCCTTACCTCACCTCGCTCATCAACTCATCCTTGACCGCTGGCTATGTCCCTTCCGTCTTCAAGAGAGCGAGAGTTGCACCCCTCCTACACTCGATCCCTCCGATGTCAACAACTACAGACCAGTATCCCTTCTTTCTTTTCTCTCCAAAACTCTTGAGCGTGCCGTCTTTAGCCAACTCTCTTGCTATCTCTCTCAGAATGACCTACTTGATCCAAACCAGTCAGGTTTCAAGACTGGTCATTCAACTGAGACTGCTCTTCTCTGTGTCACGGAGGCTCTCCGCACTGCTAAAGCTAACTCTCTCTCCTCTGCTCTCGTCCTTCTAGACCTATCTGCTGCCTTTGATACTGTGAACCATCAGATCCTCCTCTCCACCCTCTCCGAGTTGGGCATCTCCGGCGCGGCTCACTCTTGGATTGCGTCCTACCTGACAGGTTGCTCCTACCAGGTGGCGTGGCGAGAATCTGTCTCCGCACCACGTGCTCTCACCACTGGTGTCCCCCAGGGCTCAGTTCTAGGCCCTCTCCTATTCTCGCTATACACCAAGTCACTTGGCTCTGTCATATCCTCACATGGTCTTTCCTATCATTGCTACGCAGACGACACACAATTAATCTTCTCCTTTCCCCCTTCTGATAACCAGGTGGCAAATCGCATCTCTGCATGTCTGGCAGACATATCAGTGTGGATGACGGATCACCACCTCAAGCTGAACCTCGGCAAGATGGAGCTGCTCTTCCTCCCGGGGAAGGACTGCCCATTCCATGATCTCGCCATGACGGTTGACAACTCCATTGTGTCCTCCTCCCAGAGTGCAAAGAGCCTTGGCGTGACCCTGGACAACACCCTGTCGTTCTCCGCTAACATCAAGGCGTTGACCCGATCCTGTAGGTTCATGCTCTACAACATTCGCAGAGTACGACCCTTACACAGGAAGCGGCACAGGTCCTAATCCAGGCACTTGTCATCTCCCGTCTGGATTACTGCAACTCGCTGTTGGCTGGGCTCCCTGCCTGTGCCATTAAACCCCTACAACTCATCTAGAACGCCGCAGCCCGTCTGGTGTTCGACCTTCCCAAGTTCTCTCACGTCACCCCGCTCCTCCGCACACTCCACTGGCTTCCAGTTGAAGCTCGCATCTGCTACAAGACCATGGTGCTTGCCTACGGAGCTGTGAGGGGAACGGCACCTCCGTACCTTCAGGCTCTGATCAGTCCCTACACCCAAAACGAGGGCACTACGTTCATCCACCTCTGGCCTGCTGGCTCCCCTACCTCTGCGGAAGCACAGTTCCCGCTCAGCCCAGTCAAAACTGTTCGCTGCTCTGGCACCCCAATGGTGGAACAAGCTCCCTCACGACGCCAGGACAGCGGAGTCACTCACCACCTTCCGGAGACACTTGAAACCCCACCTCTTTAAGGAATACCTGGGATAGGATAAAGTAATCCTTCTACCCCCCCTTACCCCACCCCCCAAAAAATTAACAAATAAATATATTTTGTAAAGTGGTTGTCCCACTGGATATCATAAGGTGAATGCACCAATTTGTAAGTCGCTCTGGATAAGAGCGTCTGCTAAATGACATAAATGTAAATGTAAATGTGACGCTTTACATTGGCCCCGGTCCTAGGGCATCCTGATCCGTCCCTGCCGTTCATTGTGGAGGTGGATGCTTCAGACGTTGTGGTGGGAGCAATCCTGTTCCAGCGGTTCCTTACGGACGGTAAGACTCACCCCTGCGCGTTTTTCTCCCGTCGGCTGTCCCCGGCGGAGCGGAACTACAATGTGTGAACCATGAGCTGCTAGCGGTCAAGCTTGCCCTGGGGGAGTTGAGGCATTGGCTAGAGGGGGCCGCCCATCCATTCGTCGTATGGACTAACCATAAGAACTTAGCCTACATTCAGGGGGACGAGAGGCTCAATTCGCACCAGGCCAGGTGGGCGTTGTTCTTCACGCGCTCTCCCGGCAATTTGACCCCGTGGACCTGGTGGAGAGGGACGACCCCATTGTCCCCAACGCCGTGATTGCTGCCCCAGTTTCGTGGGGAATCGATAGGCTGGTCAGAGCAGCGCTACGGCTGGAGCCCGATCCGGGCGGAGGTCCATCGGGGAGGATATACGTATCCAAGGCTGCGCACTCACGACTACTTCAGTGGGCGCACGCGTCCGAACTCACCAGCCATCCGGGGAGTGACAGGACTTTGGAGTTCCTGCGTAGGAGGTTCTGGTGGCCATCAGCTGAGGGGGATACCTGCGCCTTCGTGGCTGCTTGCCCGGTGTGCGCACGAACAAAGAACTCACGTCAGCCCGCGGCAGGGCTGCTCTGACCCCTGCCTATCCCCAAGCACCCCTGGTCCCACATTTCATTTCCGCCCTAACCCCCTCTGATGGATACACATTTACCTGGTCGTTGTGGACCGGTTTTCGAAGGCTGCCCACTTCATTCCCCTTCTCAAACTCCCGTCGGCCCGGGAGACGGCTAAGTTGGTGGTGCAGCACGTTTTCCGGGTCCACTGCCTTCCCCAAGATGTGGTGTCGGATCGGGGTCCTCAGTTCGCCTCCAGGTTCTGGAAGGCGTTCGCCACCTGCCTCGGCGCCTCCATCAGCTTGTCTTCCGGCTTCCATACCCAGTCGAACAGGCAGACAGAGCGCGTCAACCAGGATCTGGAGGTGGTGCTGAGGTGCTACGCCTCCAGCAACCCAGCTACGTGGAGTCAGCGACTGGCGTGGGCGGAGTACGCCCCAACACCCTTCTCTGCTCATCCACCGGCCTGTCCCCCTTCCAGTGCCAATACGGGTACCAACCCCCACTATTCCCCGAGCAAGAGGAGGAGGTGGCTGTCCCGTCGGTCCAGGCCCACATCAGTCGCTGTCGCCGCACCTGGAGGCAGGTACGGGCGGCGCTTAAGCGGGCCTCGGTCAGGTCTCAACATCAGGCCAACCCCAGGCGTCGCCCGGCCCCGGTTTTTCGCCCGGGACAGAGTGCGAATCTTCCCCTCCGCGGGGAGTCCAGGAAGCAGTCCCCCCGGTTCATCGGGCCTTTCAGAGTGGTCCAGCAAGTCAACCCAGTGGCCTACCACCTGCAACTTCCCCCCACCATGCGGCTGCATCCCACGTTCCATGTGTCCCTCCTTAAGCCCGTCGCCACCTGTCCCCTGACTCCCCCTCCTCATCCTGTTCCCCCACTGCGCCTCGTCGGAGGGCAGCCAGCTTTACTGTGGACCGGATCCTGGACTGCCGGCGGGGGATCCTGGATCCTGGACAACCTTAGGCACCTTCTCACTCACAGTCTGGACTAATCATTATCTTATTGGTGTCACATATGTCTATCTGTTCCCCTGTGTATTTATGCCCTCACTTGCCTGTGTGCCCTTGCTCTGTTTTCTCTGCTAGTTCTCGATGCCAAACAGTACTAATCAGTGTCTGATCGCGAGACGTATGTACAGGTACTTGAGAGTGTTCTCCCTGTTTCATTGTTGTTTTCAGTCATAGTTAGTATTTCGTATGTTTGCTGTCAGCCTGTTTTTGGAGACCAATTTGCTCCTTTATTTTTTCGTTGTCCGTTATTTTGTATCCTGGTTTTGGGACCACCAGTAAAGATCCTTGTTTCACCATCTCTGCCTACTGCCTACTGTCTATCCTGCACCGCACCTGGTTCAGACCTCACACCAACCCTTACATTTCTTGTGGTGGATACTACTTGTTTAACCTTGTAGGCTAATCATCCTAGTGCCTTGTGATGAAGATTACAGTACATGTAAAAACAAACAAGTACTTACTCTGTGATAAGAAATATCCCCAGGACAGAGCCGGCAACCTACAACACACAATAAACACAGTTAGACTGAGGGTGGCAACAACATGCATTTAAATAATATTGTCAATAAATGCAATTATGATCTAACAGGGTCCCTCTAGCCTAGCGCTACCAGACATTAGTCCATACTCTCCCCCTGGTCTGCTTCCTGTTTCATTTTTGCCATGGAAAACAATATTGCGATACTGGTATTGTCACAGCCCTAAATGTTATGGGTTAATATAGAATCTATATAATAGAGGGTGTACGCGGTACTGGTAAAACATGAGCCTATGACAATAATTAAAACCAAATCTCAAGAAAACTGTAGGCTATTACACCACTTTTTATTATTACCGCATTTCAGAGGCATGAAAAATTAGCAAATAGACTTGGAAAACGGATGGTATAGCCTACGTTCCAAAATCCGATGTGGTTCGACGGGAACACTGACATTTTGCCAAGTCAGAGATGAGTGGCTGACACTAAGACGCAAGCTGACAGCAGGGGACGCATAAATTCTGGCCTAATGACAATCGGCAAATGTCATTACAATTTTTGGTGTTTTGTGGAACAGATGTCTCTTTCCATTCACCACTGTTTGGAGGCTGGAAATATGTTGCGAGTGGATGAATGTGCACGGATAGCCTAGCAAAGGAGCCCTTTGAAGTGACTGTTTTACAATCAGATGAAAACATCATGACTGGTTGTGTTTATGCCACAATAAAAGGTAATACATTTTAAAAGTTAAATGACAAATTACGACTAAACCCACAGAGATCCTATTGAATTAATAGTGATTCTACATGTAGTTATGATGAGGCCGATAAAAAAAATTTGTGCACGCAAGTGCATATAGGAGGTCCTGTACCGGGAAGAAATGAATTCTACTTTCACCTCTGGTTAATATATAATCTTTCCTCTAATACAGTGATGTTATCGGTTAATATAGAATCTTTCCTCTAATACAGTAATGGTATCGGTTAATATAGAATCTTTCCTCTAATACAGTGATGTTATCGGTTAATATACACTGCTCAAAAAAATAAAGGGAACACTTAAACAACACATCCTAGATCTGAATGAATGAAATAATCTTATTAAATACTTTTTTCTTTACATAGTTGAATGTGCTGACAACAAAATCATACAAAAATTATCAATGGAAATCAAATGTATCAACCCATGGAGGTCTGGGTTTGGAGTCACCCTCAAAATTAAAGTGGAAAACCACACTACAGGCTGATCCAACTTTGATGTAATGTCCTTGAAACAAGTAAAAATGAGGCTCAGTAGTGTGTGTGGCCTCCACGTGCCTGTATGACCTCCCTACAACGCCTGGGCATGCTCCTGATGAGGTGGCGGATGGTCTCCTGAGGGATCTCCTCCCAGACCTGGACTAAAGCATCCGCCAACTCCTGGACAGTCTGTGGTGCAACGTGGCGTTGGTGGATGGAGCGAGACATGATGTCCCAGATGTGCTCAATTGGATTCAGGTCTGGGGAACGGGCGGACCAGTCCATAGCATCAATGCATTCCTCTTGCAGGAACTGCTGACACACTCCAGCCACATGAGGTCTAGCATTGTCTTGCATTAGGAGGAACCCAGGGCCAACCGCACCAGCATATGGTCTCACAAGGGGTCTGAGGATCTCATCTCGGTACCTAATGGCAGTCAGGCTACCTCTGGCGAGCACATGGAGGGCTGTGCGGCCCCCCAAAGAAATGCCACCCCACACCATGACTGACCCACCGCCAAACCGGTCATGCTGGAGGATGTTGCAGGCAGCAGAACGTTCTCCACGGCGTCTCCAGACTCTGTCACGTCTGTCACATGTGCTCAGTGTGAACCTGCTTTCATCTGTGAAGAGCACAGGGCGCCAGTGGCGAATTTGCCAATCTTGGTGTTCTCTGGCAAATGCCAAACGTCCTGCACGGTGTTGGGCTGTAAGCACAACCCCCACCTGTGGACGTCGGGCCCTCATACCACCCTCATGGAGTCTGTTTCTGACCGTTTTAGCAGACACATGCACATTTGTGGCCTGCTAGAGGTCATTTTGCAGGGCTCTGGCAGTGCTCCTCCTGCTCCTCCTTGCACAAAGGCGGAGGTAGCAGTCCTGCTGCTGGGTTGTTGCCCTCCTACGGCCTCCTCCACGTCTCCTGATGTACTGGCCTGTCTCCTGGTAGTGCCTCCATGCTCTGGACACTACGGTGACAGACACAGCAAACCTTGCCACAGCTCGCATTGATGTGCCATCCTGGATGAGCTGCACTACTTGAGCCACTTGTGTGGGTTGTAGACTCCGTCTCATGCTACCACTAGAGTGAAAGCACCGCCAGCATTCAAAAGTGACCAAAACATCAGCCAGGAAGCATAGGAACTGAGAAGTGGTCTGTGGTCACCACCTGCAGAACCACTTCTTTATTGGGGGTGTCTTGCTAATTGCCTATAATTTCCACCTGTTGTCTATTCCATTTGCACAACAGCATGTGGAATTTATTGTCAATCAGTGTTACTTCCTAAGTGGACAGTTTGTGGACAGAAGTGTGATTGACTTGGAGTTAAATTGTGTTGTTTAAGTGTTCCCTTTATTTTTTTGAGCAGTGTAGAACCTTAACTCTAAAACAGTGATGGTATCGTTTATTATATAATCTCTACAGCAGGGATGGGCAACTTTGATGGGGGTGGGGGTAACAAAAAATCTGAACTCATCATGAGAGGCCGCAATTGCTCGCGGGTCTGCGAGCATCATGGGGACCCCCAGGCCGGTAACTCGACCATGATAACAACTTTAGATAGCTGGCTACTAAACTAACTTAGCAATCTTAAACATTTTTAGCTGACATGGGGTAATTGACTGACTATCAGCGACTGAGAAAAACTGCTGATGCACAACCACATTTAGAAATTGCACCTTGTGTATTCTACTATTCTACCTCGCAACAGTAAGTTAAGACCCAGACTGAGTTCCCTCCTAAAATAAATAAATTATTGATCCGAGGGCCTTCAAAAGGGGGGCCACATGTGGCCAGCAGGCCGCCAGTTGCCCATCCCTGCTCTACAGTATCTCTGAGACAGGGATCATCTAATGTTTTCATTTCTTTACCTCGAGAGCGAAGACGAGGAAGATGAAGATGAGGACGTAGACCAGGTTCCTGTTGGTGAAGATGTAACGCAGGTAGGTGTTCCACGATGTCGTCTCAAACACGTTCTCACGCTCGTCTGCAAAGCATTGCTGCAAACAGACAAAAGAAATATGTCAAATACTAAAACTTAGCTGTTCTTTGTGTTTTGTCTTTAAACGTTTATGTTCAAACTTTGCTTTGAAAAAGGTGGTTCAAACACGGGTGAACAATCTATGACGTCCCCTTGGCAACTCCTTGACCCTAACCATAACCTCCATGTGCTCTTAAAGACCAGCAGCTACAGGGGAAAAGGTCCAAGCTGCCTTGAACCCAACCTGCTCCCATCACTGAACCAACCTCCATGTCCTCCTCATCCACATCCTCGCTGATGTCATAGACACTATCTTTGGACAGGCGTCGTGCGTAGATGTCCAGCTCAGAGGCCAGCTCGCACTGCGGCGTGATGGACAGCTTCTTCCTGAAGGACGTCTGGAGCTGCTCCCTCCTGCCCTGCCCCTTGGCGTTGGTGATGAACTGCAGCACAGACTGGCGCCGCTGCCCGCTCGGGTGCTGCAGGCCGTCGTGGTACAGATTCCCCCGGGGCAGCGACTCTTCCACCTATAATCAAATCAAATTAAAGTTAGATTTTTAAAATATATTTTGCCTTTATTTAACCAGGTAAGTCATTGAGAACACATTCTCATTAACAACAACATGAGTTTATTTGTCATATGTACAGTATACAGCAAAGTAATGTAAACACAGTACAATTAAATGTTTACATGCAAGCTCTCCTGTCAAACAGTGTAACAACTATAAATGTAATCAATGAAAAACATGTAGAATAAAGTACAGTAAGACCAATTTTAATTGTCACATGCGCCGAATACAACAGGTGTAGACTTTACAGTGAAACGCTTACTTACGAGCCCTTAACCAACAAAACACATGTTTGCTATAGTAACACAAAACAAGTGATGTACTGGGCCGTACGCATTACCCTTTGTAGAGCCTTGCGGTTGGATGCCTAGCAATTACCATACCAAGCAGGGATGCAGCCAGTCAAGATGCTCTCAATGGTGCAGCTGTATAACTTTTTGAAGATCTGAGGGCCCATACCAAATCTTTTCATCCTCTTGAGGGAGAAGAGGCGTTGTCGTGCCCTCTTCACGACTGTATTAGTGTGTTTGGGCCATGATAGGTCCTTAGTGATGTGGAGACCGAGGAGCTTGAAGCTCTGGACTCGCTCCACTACAGCCCTGTCAATGTGAATGGGGGCATGTTCGGCCCTCCGTTTCCTGTAGTCCACGATAAGCTCTTTTGTCTTGCCCACGTTGAGGGAGAGGTTGTTGTCCTGGCACCACACTGCCAGGTTTCTGACCACCTCCCTATAGGCTGTCTCATCATTGTCGGTGATCAGGCCTACCACTGTCATGTCATCGGCAAACTTAATGATGGTGTTGGAGTCGTGCGCGGCCACGCAGTCGTGGGTGAACAGGGAGTACAGGAGGGGACTGAGCATGCACCTCTGAGGGGGCCCCCGTGTTGAGGGTCAGTGTGGCGGATGTGTTGTTGCCTACCCTCACCACCTGGGGACAGCCCGTCAGGAAGTCAGGGATCAAGTTGCAGAGGGAGGTGTTCAGTCCCAGGGTCCTTAGCTTAGTGATGAGCTTGGAGGGCACTATGGTGTTGAACCCTGATCTGTAGTCGAACAGCATTTTCACATAGGTGTTATTTTTGTCCAGGTGGGAAAGGGCAGTGTGGAGTGCAATAAAGATTGTGTCATCTGTGGATCTTTTGGGGCGGTATGCGAATTGGAGTGGGTCCAGGGTGTCTGGGATGATGGTGTTGATGTGAGCCTTGACCAGCCTTTCAAATCATTTCATGGCTACAGATGTGAGTGCTACGGGGCAATAGCCATTTAGACAGATTACCTTGGCGTTCTTAGGCACAGGGACTATGGTGGTTTGCTTGAAACATGTAGGTATTACAGACTGGTCAGAGAGTGGTTGAAAATGTCAGTGAAGACACTTGCCAGCAGGTCACCGCATGCTCTGAGTACACGTCCTGGTAATCCGTCTGGCCCTGCGGCCTTGTGAATGTTAACCTGTTTAAAGGTCTTACTCGCATTGGCTACGGAGATTGTGATCACACAGTCGTCCAGAACAGCTGGTGCTCTCACAAATGGTTCAGTGTTGCTTCCCTCAAAGCGAGCATAGAAGGCATTTAGCTCGTCTGGTAGGCTCGGTCACTGTGCAGCTCTCGGCTGGGTTTCCCTTTGTAATCCATGATAGTTTGCAAGCTCTACCATATCCGATGCGCATCAGAGCCGGTGTAGTAGGATTCAATCTTAGTCCTGTATTGACGCTTTGCCTGTTTGATGGTTCGTCGGAAGCCGTAGCAGGATTTCTTATAAGCTTCCGGATTAGTGTCCTGCTCCTTGAAAGCGGCAGCTCTAGTCTTTAGCTCAATGTGGATGTTCCCAGAAATCCATGGCACCTTGCTGGGATATGTATGTATGGTCACTGTGGGGACAACGTCGTCAAATGCACATATTAATGAAGCCGGTGACTGATGTGGTAAACTCCTCAATGCCATCGGATGAATCCCGGAACATATTCCAGTCTGTGCTAGCGAAACAGTCCTGTAGCTTAGCATCTGCTTCATGGACCACTTTTGTATTGAGCACGTCCCTGGTACTTCCCATTTGAGTTGTTGCTTGTAAGCAGGAATCAGGAGGATAGAGTTATGGTTCGATTTGCCAAATGGAGGGCGGGGGAGAGCTTTGGATGCGTCTCTATGTGTGGAGTAAAGGTGGTCTAGAGTTTTTATCCCTCTAGTTGCACAGGTGACATGCTGGTAGAAATGAGGTCAAACGGATTTCAGTCTCCTTGCATTAAAATCACAAGCCACTAGGAGTTTGCTTATGGCCCTATACAGCTCGTTGAGTGCGGTCTTAGTGCCAGAATCAGTTTGTGTTGGTAAATAGACAGCTATGAAAAATACATATGAAAACGCTCTTGGTAAATGTTATGGTCTACAGTGTTTCATGAGGTATTCTAACTCAGGCGAGCAGAACCTTGAGACTTCCTTAATATTAGAGATCGCACACCAGCTGTTGTTAATAAAGAGACACCTCCACTCCCCCGATATTACCGAACTCTAAGAGCACTATGTAAATAAAAAATAGAAAAGCACCCTCACCTGATCGTCCTCGGGGACCACAGAGAACTTCCTCTCTGACAGCTCCCGCACGCCGTCCTCGATGGTGGTGGACCCTGGGGGCGGAGCCTGGCTGTTTTGGGGCCCAGTACCAATGAAGGAGAACTTACGTGCCGCTGCTAATGGATTTAAGATAATCGACTGTTTACGTTTCTCCGCATCTGTGAGACCGTCGCCCCCGGCGATGGTGATGCCTTGAGGTCCTGTGTTGCCGTTGATGACTGATGGCGGGGGCTGGCGGAAGGACTGGCGGATGGGCTCGGGGCCACGGAGGACAGCGGATTCGTCGATGGAGACGCGTCGGAGTGTCTCGGTGAGGATGGAGCTGCGGCGTTCGGCGTTGATGTTATCGTAGGCCTCCAGGCCCAGGAGCAGGGAGCTGAAGTCTGGTCTCTGGGCCTGCAGCTGGGAGAAGGAGCCGTAGAAATAACACACTCCGTTGTGAAGCAGAAGGATCTTGTCCGCTCTCTTAAGGTGGTCCAGCTTACTGGTGACCACAATACGAGTCTTGGAGGACATCAGTTTACACAGACACCTGGCAAGAGAAAACACATGTATCCTTTGTTAATTTATCAACTTTTACTTTAACAGACAGGCATGAAGTGACCTTTGGAAAACAAGTAAAAAGAGATGATAAGTTTCACATTGCTGTTCAATCCTGTGCTTGCCCTCATTTCTGGGAGGGAAGATGCTGATAACACAAATGTCCGAAATTAGATCAAAGATCATTCATGTCAGACAGAAAGAGACATTTCCACAAAAAGCCCTTTGATCGCCCCTCACACTTCACCACCTAACCCAATTTCTCAATAGGTCAAAGACAACAAGAAAGATGCAACCTTAACCTTCTCTCTTCTCCTTAACCATTCACCCAGCCCATTCCAACCATTCCATCCCCCACCCCCATCTCACAGACCCCAGCCCATATGAAATCCTCAGTGTTGAGCCACAGACAGACCTCTCAAAGATCGCTTTCTCCGTCACAATGTCCAGGTGGGTGAAAGGCGAATCCAACAGGTAGAGGTCAGCGTCTTTGTACACAGCTCTGTAAAAGCACACACACGCACACACACACACACACACACAGAGATACACACACACATACACATGCACACACACACACAGATACACACACACATGCACACGCACACACACACACACACACACACACACACACACACACACAGAGATACACACACAGATACACACACACACACAGAGATACACACACAAACATAAATGGAAGTAGGTAATAAATCAAACAGGCTTGTAAATTAGGAAGTCAAGTCCCTGTGGGATTCAACTCAGTTTAAGTGATACATTTACAATGACAATCTAGCCAAAATGACAGTGATGCTCTCTCAGTTAAGTGGGAGCAAATGGAGACCCGGGACTATAAAACCAATAAATAATGCATATGTCGGAACGTTGGACTAGACATAGAGGTTCAATGGGAGTAAGAAAAAGGTTGCAGAAGCACCGGCAATATTAGATTATAAAACACTACAGTTATAGGAGCTGGACTAGAGGTCTTCACGGGTCCACCCGAACCCAAATACCCGAGACTTGAGCGGGTCTGGGTCCAAAATTCGAACTTTTTGTTCGGGTCCGTGTCAGGTCCTGTTTGATTGTAATCGGGTCTTGGGTCTACATTTACAGCTGATAGACAAGAGTGGACCCGACCAGGGCTCTGCATATATTATTTATCAGCAGATGTCACAAAGTGCATATACAGACACACAGCCTTAAACCTAAACAGCAAGCAATGCAGATATGCCTATAGCATATTTCTTTTACGCTAATAAGGTTAATTTATTGACTTATAGAAGGCCTAGCCAACATATACAGACCTATTCGTTAACAAGAAGAGCAACTTGACTGATAAACATAATTTTTTTGTCACTCGGGTCTAGACCCGGACCCATTAGGGAACGGGTCGGGTCTAGGTCTGGTTGTCGCTGGGTGCCTTCGGGTCGAGTCTGATTGTTCTGGGTCCGTTCGGGTCCGGGTTCCCTTATCGGGTCCGGGTCCAACTTTTTGTACCCGAGAAGACCTCTAAGCTGAACTAACAGTCAGATGAAAAAAGATATTGATACTGTAGTAATCATATTTTTCATAGGGCATTATGACCAGGAATCACTATCCATACACCGTCCCATACCAGGAGTCTCCAGGGCAAAACAACACAAAATGGATTCTTCCTTCAAGAGTACATTTAACGAGTCACAACACCAGTCATGACTTTAAGAAATCCACCACAGTGTTTTGCCGAGTAGATCATAGAGTGAGTGACTAAACATATCTTGGGTCTTTTATATTGAACGGAGGAGACTTCATGAATTAACGTTACCATGGTGACAGGTGCTGGGGTGAGTGATACGTGCTGAAAGACAGGTGTGTGTGTACAGGTACGTACCTGGCCAGACCTATCCTCGCCCTCTGACCTCCACTAAGGGTCACCCCTCCCTCCATAAGGGGCGTCTTGTCTTTCTCCGGCAGCAGGGCCAGATCCTGAGGGGAGAGCAGCAGGGGTTTAGATACATGTTTGAGACGCACACACACAAATCAAAAACTGAAATATGAAATGTAGGGGAGTAGGGACATCATAGCCCTACTAAATCTGTCAAGGAAAACAAAATCAAAAGTTCAATACCTTAGCAGACATAACAGACTGAGATGGCAGCTAAAGAAATCTAAACAAGCAGTTTGTTTACGTCTATTACTCCTGAAAGAATGTTGACAACAAACTGGGCAAAGACTCAGTTCAACGTCCCTAGTTTCTGTCAATTGTTTAAATGTGAAATTAAATTAACCTGAGGCCTGGTGAAAATGTACAACCTGTTGAGTTTTGCAAATCCAATTCCTTTTCCACATTAAAGCTATTTCAAAATAATATATATATTTACAGTATAAGTACCCTAGCTGAAAGACACAATGGTTGGATTTCAAAAGTCTAATTGCGCCACATACCAAACAATACCAAACAAGAAACACTGAAATATGAGTATGAAAAACATCACAAACGACCACAGCTGATGAATTGTTCATTATTAGGTAGATTATTTCAAACTCAAACATCTGAAACACATGTACACCAACATGTAAAATAATGAATTGAGTCATACAGTGATGGAACACAGTCATAAAACCGCCTACCTTTTGAAACTTCTGCTGTCCGAAAGGAAGGCATTGGGAATTAAATTAACAGGTTGTTTAACAGGTCGTAAAACACAGCAAGTGGAAAAAAGCACCTTGTGTGTCTCATACTGAACAAAGCCACTGGATGCATCCCAAATGGCACCCTGTTCCCTATATAGTGCACTATTTTTGACCAGGTGTAGTGCACTTTATAGGGAATATGGTGCCATTTGGAACGTATCCACTGTCAGGCTAGAGCTGAAACATACAAGCTAACTAAGGGCTAATGTGTACAATGCTTGGGGTTTACAAGATACAGCCCACCCATGGTAGTTGTCTGGTCCTAGGACAGGCAACAATAGACTGCAGCACAATCACAAGCCCACTAAACACAGTCTGATTCGTCTGGGCACACAGAAACAGGTGTCTCTCTTTTCTCTCTGTCTCAGACCACATATACCAGATTGCTTTTGTCATATCACTCACTTTGAGAGATGTTATATTCATGACTCTTCTAAAGTCACTCAATTGACAGTTTGGAAAAAGGTAAACATTACAGTTACAAAAGAGGGAACGGTCACTATCGTGAGCTGTCAAAGCGTTAAAATAGGTTCACACAGTAGTGTTTGCTTTAAACACACCCTGTTGTTGGTCAAACAGCCATTGAGTGATGGCTGCCGTTTTATGGACTCTTAACCAACCGTGCTATTTTGTGTGTTTTTTCGCATTGTTTGTAACTTATTTTGTACATAATGTTGCTGCTACCGTCTCTTATGAACGAAAAGAGCTTCTGGACATCAGAACAGCGATTACTCACCTTGAACTGGATGAATAATTTTTATTTTATGAGTCGGATGAGAGGGATTTGCTCCAGACACCCGACAGGCCCCTCATCCCTGTCATTCGCAGTAGAAAGAAAAGGAGATATCGCGGAAGGAGATCGGGGTGCTTGGTTAGGAGCCGGCGACGAGTGGCTAATCTGCCTTTGCCATCGATACTATTGGCCAATTTACAATCGCTTGATAATAAAGTGGACGAACTACAGGCACGAATATCCTACCAACGGGACATTAAAAACTGTAATATCGTATGTTTCACCGAGTCGTAGCTGAACGATGACATGAATAACATACAGCTGGTGGGTTATATACTGTATCGTCAGGATAGAACAGCAGCCACTGGTAAGACAAGGGGTGGCGGTCTACGTATATCTGTAAACAACAGCTGGTGCACGATATCTAAGGAAGTCTCTAGGTTTTGCTTGCCTGAGGTAGAGTATCTCATGATAAGCTGTAGACCACACTATCTACTAAGAGAGTTTTCATCTATATTCTTCATAGCTGTCTATTTACCACCACAAACCGAAGCTGGCACTAAGACCACACTCAATGAACTGTATACGGCCATAAGCAAACAGGAAAACACTCATCCAGAGGCAGTGCTCCTAGTGGCCGAGGACTTTAATGCAGGGAAACTTAAATCCGTTTTACCTCATTTCTACCAGCATGTTAAATGTGCAACCAGAGGGAAGAAAACTCTAGACCACATTTACTCCACACACAGAGACGCATACAAAGCTCTCCCTCGCCCTCCATTTGGAAAATCTGACCATAATTCTATCCTCCTGATTCCTGCTTACAAGCAAAAACTGAAGCAGGAAGCACCAGTGACTCGGTCAATAAAAAAGTGGTCCATGAAGCAGATGCTAAGCTACAGGACTGTTTTGCTAGCACAGACTGGAATATGTTCCGGGATTCTTTCGATGGCAATGAGGAGTATACCACATCAGTCACTGGTTTCATCAATAAGTGCATCGATGACGTCGTCCCCACAGTGACTGTACGTACATACCCCAACCAAAGCTATGGATTACAGGCAACATCCGCACTGAGCTAAAGGATAGAGCTGCCGCTTTCAAGGAGCGGGACTCTAACCCGGAATTCCACTATGCACTCTGACGAACCAATAAACAGGCAAAGCGTCAATACAGGACTAAGATTGAATCGTACTACACCGGCTCTGATGCTCGTCGGATGTGGCAGGGCTTGCAAACTATTACAGACTACAAAGGGAAGCACAGCCGCGAGCTGCCCAGTGACACGAGCCTACCAGACAAGCTAAATTACTTCTATGCTCGCTTCGAGGCCAGTAACACTGAAACATGCATGAGAGCATCAGCTGTTCCAGATGACTGTGTGATCACGCTCTCCGTAGCCGATGTGAGTAAGACCTTTAAACAGGTCTGCAGGGCCAGACGGATTACCAGGACGTCCGAGCACGCGCTGACCAACTGGCAAGTGTCTTCATTGACATTTTCAACCTCTCCCTGTCTGAGTCTGTAATACCAACATGTTTCAAGCAGACCGCCATATTCCCTGTGCCCAAGAACACTAAAATAACCTGCCTAAATAACTACCGACCCGTAGCACTCACGTCTGTAGCCATAAAGTGTACTCCTGAGTGGCGCAGTGGTCTAAGGCACTGCATCGCAGTGCTAACTGTGCCACTAGAGATCCTGGTTCGAATCCAGGCTCTGTCGCAGCCGGCCGCGACCGGGAGACTCATGGGCGGCGCACAATTGGCCCAGGGTAGGGGAGGGAATGGCCGGCAGGGATGTAGCTCAGTTGATAGAGCATGGCATTTGCAACGCCAGGGTTGTGGGTTCGATTCCCACGGGGGGCCAGTATAAAAAAAAATATATATGTTTTCACTAACTGTAAGTCGCTCTGGATAAGAGCGTCTGCTAAATGTAAGTGTTTTGAAAGGCTGGTCATGGCTCATATCAACACCATTATCCCAGAAACCCTAGACCTACTCCAATTTGCATATCGCCCCAACAGATCCACAGATGATGCAATCTCTATTGCGCTCCACACTGCCCTTTCACACCTGGACAAAAATAACACCTATGTGAGAATGCTATTCATTGACTACAGCTCAGCGTTCAACACCATAGTGCACTCAAAGCTCATCACTAAGCTAAGGACCCTGGGACTAAACACCTCCCTCTGCAACTGGATCCTGGACTTCATGACGGGCTGCCCCCAGGTGGTAAGGGTAGGTAATAACACATCCGCCACGCTGATCCTCAACACGGGGGCCCCTCAGGGGTGCGTGCTCAGTCCCCTCCTATACTCATGACTGCATGGCCAGGCACGACTCCAACACCATCATTACGTTTGCCATATGACACAACAGCAGTAGGCCTGATCACCGACAACGACAAGACAGCCTATAGGGAGGAGGTCAGAGACCTGGCAGTGTGGTGCCAGGACAACAACCTCTCCCTCAACGTGATCAAGACAAAGGAGATGATTGTGGACTACAGGAAAATGAAGAGGACCGAGCACGCCCCCCATTCTCATCGACAGGGCTGTAGTAGAGCAGGTTGAGAGCTTCAAGTTATTTGGTGTCCACATCACCAACAAACTAGCATGGTCCAAGCACACCAAGACAGTCGTGAAGAGGGCACGACAAAGCCCTTTCCCCTAAGGAGACTGAAAAGATTTGGCATGGGTCCTCAGATCCTCAAAAGGTTCTACAACTGCACCATCGAGAGTATCCTGACTGGTTGCATCACTGCCTGGTATGGCAACTGCTCGGCCTCCGACCGCAAGGCCCTACAGAGGGTAGTGCGTACGGCCCAGTACATCACTGGGGCCAAGCTTCCTGCCATCCAGGACCTCTATACCAGGCGGTGTCAGAGGAAGGCCCTATAAATTGTCAAAGACTCCAGCCACCCAAGTCATAGACTGTTCTCTCTGCTACCGCACGGCAAGCGGTACCGGAGCGCCAAGTCTAGGTCCAAGAGGCTTCTAAACAGATTCTACCCCCAAGCCATAAGACTCCTGAACATCTAATCAAATGGCTACCCAGACTATTTGCATTGCCCCCCACCCCTCTTTTACGCTGCTGCTACCCTCTGTTTATTATCTGTGCATAGTCACTTTAATAACTCTACATACATGTACATATTACCCCAATTACCTCGACTAACCAGTGCCTCGCACATTGACTCTGTACCGGTACCCCCTGTATATAGCCTCGCTATTGTTATTTTTACGGCTGCTCTTTAATTATTTGTTACTTTTATTTCGTATTATTTTATATTGTATTTTTTTGTGATTTTTGTTGGTATTCTTTCTTAAAACTGCATTGTTGGTTAAGGGCTTGTAAGTAAGCATTTCACTGTAAGGTCTACACCGGTTGTATTCGGCGCATGTGACAAATAACATTTGATTTGATTTGATTTGTGTAACACACCATCCACATTATCTGTGGCAAATCATCAATACCCCAGGGCATGAGTGGTGCCAATTTGCCACTTTAATCATTTTCATGCCTTCTCAGAAGTCTAAATGTAAAACCAATGATTGCTACTGTATAGTAGCTCTGGTGCCCAGAGTTTTCTGGTCAGGTCACGTAGTCAGGGAAAAACTCCTGATCCTAAATATACACAGATACACAGATTGACAATGAATGCTCTAGTCTAGTCTACATCAATGCCTGTGACTCTGAGCAAGCTGATATTCCGTCCCAATGACATAATGTGGTGTGTCCATGGCAACGGGAGTGTCTGGGACAGTAATCCAGGGACAAGGCCCCCCTGCTGAGGCAGCACTTTGAACACACTGCCCACCACCTTACACTGGGGCTCCACACAGGGACGGGACAGGATTGTGTTTGCGTGTGTGTTAGTTTGTGTGTGTGTGTGTGTTCATGTGTGTGTGTGTGTGTGTGTGTGTGTGTGTGTGTGTGTGTGTGTGTATAAACTGGAGAAATATGACACATCAACGCCTCACAAAGGCTCCTGGGTAGACAGCCAAGTAGAACATATGAGTCAAGGGAGAAGGAGAGAGAATTGGGTTAGGAATGATTAGCAACAGAACAGGGGGAGGTTGAGAGAGTAGCAACAGAACAGGGGGAGGTTGAGAGAGTAGCAACAGAACAGGGGGAGGTTGAGAGAGTAGCAACAGAACAGGGGGAGGTTGAGAGAGTAGCAACAGAACAGGGGGAGGTTGAGAGAGTAGCAACAGAACAGGGGGAGGTTGAGAGAGTAGCAACAGAACAGGGGGAGGTTGAGAGAGTAGCAACAGAACAGGGGGAGGTTGAGAGAGTAGCAACAGAACAGGGGGAGGTTGAGAGAGTAGCAACAGAACAGGGGGAGGTTGAGAGAGTAGCAACAGAACAGGGGGAGGTTGAGAGAGTAGCAACAGAACAGGGGGAGGTTGAGAGAGTAGCAACAGAACAGGGGGAGGTTGAGAGAGTAGAAGAAAACTATTCAGGTAAAATAAAAATTAGCGAGAACGGTCGAAAAGAAAGCAAAGACAAAGGAAAGCAGAAAAAGTAAAGAAACATCTGACGCTACTACATCAAAGACCAGACCTGAGACCAAAGGAATTCTAACCAAGCTAACAACCAACACACAAACAACGAGTTTACATATTTCAGTCCACCGTACCTCCTCCAGCTGACAGGCCTTGATGACAGAGGTGTAGCGGAACTCGTCGTAGGTCAGACCAAACAGGATGTTGTCACGGATGGTTCCGGGCATGATCCAGGAGGTCTGGGGGGAGAAGGAGATCCGTCCGCTGTGTCTGATCTTCCCCTCAGACGGGACCAGCTCTCCCAGGATCATCATCAGCAGGGAACTCTGGGGGGAGACACAGAATTAAAGACAAAAGACACATAAAATAACATTTTATCTCTATGGAAGACACACATTAGTGTGTGTGTAAGCTTCCGGACGCAACTTCGGGAGTCTGTTGGGACATTGGGCTGACATTTTTGGACTCCCTTAGTTGCGCATCTCTCTGGTGCCTGGCAATGGAAAATAACCCTAACCCAAAGTGTCCGTTTTCACCCGATCTTTTTTTGCCCGTCAACAAAAGCTACAATTTCTAGGAACACTACTTACCAGTTGGCAGGAAAAATGTGTCTGTCGCTATCTAAAAACGCATTTATAACCAGTTTTTATCCAGGGTCTTCCACTAGCCTACTATTAACATTTTCCACCGGAAACACTCGCTTCTTTGTGTTTCCAGTAGAAAACGTCAATATTAGGCTAATCGTTGGAATGGAAGACCCTATGACATAGTGAGATATGAGAATTACAGGGACTGCAGTTGGTACATTTAAAGAAATGTTGATTAACGTACATTGTTCCTGTCAAATCAAATTAACCCAATAAAGTAAACTACAAAAGGCCCAGACCTCCTCCGTCCACTCCAGTGTTCCCAGACAGACAGTGAGTGGTAGTGCTACCTTTCCTGAGCCGGTGGATCCAGCCACCGCCAGCATCTGTCCCTTCTCCAGGTACAGGCTGATGTTCTTGAGGACGGGTGTAACATATAGGTTGGTGAAGAACAGCCCTACGTCACCGTTAGGATGGCCGTTAGACTTGTTCTCCTGCTTTATCTTCTCAAACAACTCTCCGATACCCTGGAGAGGGGGAAGAGAGTTGGGGGGAGAAATAGAGGAAAGGAGGGAAAGAGGGAGAGAGAGTAGGGGGAGAAAGAGAGAAGGGGGAGAGAGGGGGGGGAGGGAGAAAGAGGATGAGAGAGAGAGAGAGAGAGAGAGAGAGAGAGAGAGAGAGAGAGAGAGAGAGAGAGAGAGAGAGAGAGAGAGAGAGAGAGAGAGAGAGAGAGAGAGAGAGAGAGAGAGAGAGAGAGAGAGAGAGAGAGAGAGAGAGAGAGAGAGAGAGAGAGAGAGAGAGAGAGAGAGAGAGAGAGAGAGAGAGAGAGAGAGAGAGAGAGGGGTCAGAAATAGCTTTACATTACATCAAATGTACATTTCTCTCATACAATATGACCAGACCAGCTTGTCTGAAAGAGTGAGCTCATGTGTGTACAGCTCTGTTTGTATTAGGAATACTATTTGGGCATAAAGGGGAAAACAGACTAGTGATAAAATGCTCTGATGACGGCTTTATGCTGAAATGTGTCCGACAATTAGAAAGATGAGTAAAGTATTTTTTTGTCATTTCTTTTCAAGATTCTGGGAATCACTGAGAAATAGGAGACTCTTGGGCCCCAAAGAAAAAAGACCTAAAATGTCTAATCCATCAACATTTCCATAGAAATCAAATCACTGGTGAGAGTGAGACTTCTGTAGGAGAGAAATAGTGAAGCTCCCTGGTTGGTTCGTTTAATCATTGACCTGGGTGACGTTTTATGGGTCAGTGCTCTTCTAAGGGCTTCTGTCATTTCCATAGCTTACACTGCGTCACATTCATATTCAAATGAGCTGACGTACACGCAGTCCACAATAAAGACCAGTCGGACACCTCTGGCCTATTCCCAAAATAACTTTCACGGGAAGAGGAGACACTGGGATATAATCCTGGGTGTGATAAATGAATGGATTCCTAACCAGATTTTCCCAGCATAGAGATGGATTTGGTATAGTTTACCACCGTGTAGCATTGCATTGGTGTTAGTTATCTAAATTAGTGCACAAAGCATCTGAACACAAATTATTTTCTACCTACTTGGGATGGCCATAAAATGTGTCCATAAAGTTAAATGTACTGCCTGCGACACTTCAAACTGATAACGTTGTTCTGTGGTCATGATGATGAATTGCCTTTTACCTACACAATACTAGGATTATCATCAGGAAGAATAGAATAGAATGCACACACACACACACGTACCTCATCCCAGGAGGCAGTCACGTTGACCAGCTCTACCTCAGTGGTGGTCAGGTTGTACTCCAATACTTTGTACTCCTCTTTACAGAGGTATTCCTACAGGACAGACAAAACAAGAGTTAAAACCACTAATATGTTACAAATTGAAACAGACAAGAATATTATCTTGGCAACAACAAGTCAACTCAATACACACACACGCATGCACACACACACACACACACACACACACACACAGACACAGACACAGACACAGACACAGACACACGCACACACACGCACACACACGCACAGACGCACTCTCACACACACAAACAATCACGCAAGCACACACACACACACACACACACACATTCACACATTCACAGTGGAGAACAAACCGTAGTGGCTCATAGACAGAATAGACAACATGTGTTGTCCTACTGTAGTGTCCTGTGCAGTAGTGGCTCGTAGACAGAATAGACAACATGTTCAGGAGATAGAGAGGAATCCCTGATAAGACTGACACAACAACAACTGTACTGTGACCCTAATATGGCTTTTTGGCCATGGATGACGTGTGTCTGTCTCTCTCTCTCTATTTCTTGATGGGCCTTATGGCAAGGCGGTATGAAGGGCATGTATGTGTCTTGGGGTGCAGTTGGTGTTTTGGATTCCAGATGTTGGACTGGAAAGATGAGTCCATTAAATCAAACAGGTAGCTTCTACTTCCTCTTTGTGCGTGTGATTGAATGCCTGCGCGTGCGTGTGGGGTTGCCTGTGTGTGTGTGCGTGTGTGCGCGTCTGCAGTGTTTCCCCTAGGATTTTTGTGGTGGCAAAGTTAGTGTGGTAGTGGGCGTGGCCAATTGCGCTGTCTCCGACCAACATTTTTAAAGGACCTCCTCCTGGCAACAGAGACAAAATGTTGCTGTTTTAAAGCTAATTTCCTGCAATTCTACACATTTTGCCTTGGCTTATGCCGTGTTTTATGCTACATGAGTGACTCAAACATAATACCAAAATCAATGAGGGCCCCATGCCATGACATTTTTGGAATTTTAGATTCTCCTTGACTGTCTAGTTTTTATTTTGGTGATTGTTTTTCAAAAATCTTATTCAAAAATATATAGCTCCATTATCTCTAAATACTTTATATCTGGTTTTAGTCGTTTAAGTTTACACTGAAAACACTCTAACATCCCAAAAATGATATTATTTTTATTTTTTAAAACGCTGCTGCTAAATGAATATAGGGGACATAATCAGCATGTCTGAACATGCATTTGTGTACATGTGTGTGTGTGTGTGTGTGTGTGTGTGTGTGTGTGTGTGTGTGTGTGTGTGTGTGTGTGTGTGTGTGTGTGTGTGTGTGTGTGTGTGTGTGTGTGTGTGTTTGTTTGCCAATTCTTATGAGTCTTCTTAAGATACTGACAAAAACACACCAGAACTGACATAACCTTCAGGGACACTGACATAACCTTCGGGGAGACTGACATAACCTTCAAGGACACTGACATAACCTTCGAGGACACTGACATAACCTTCGGGGACACTGACATAACCTTCGGGGACACTGACATAACCATCAGGGACACTGACATAACCATCAGGGACACTGACATAACCATCAGGGACACTGACATAACCTTCGGGGACACTGACATAACCTTCGGTGACACTGACATAACCTTCAGGGACACTGACATAACCTTCAGGGACACTGACATAACCTTCAGGGACACTGACATAACCTTTGGGGACACTGACATAACCTTCGGGAACACTGACAATGACAAAACCAGAGTTATCATCAACTTCTGTTAACAAGCACTCCTTTCCCCTCCACTTCCTCTCCTCAAGTCTATACATTTTACATTATATACAGTATCAATGACTGTGCTTCTCCAAGCCAACTCCATCCAACATCTTCTTTTCATTTTCCACGGCCCACTCCCAACTATTACAGCCTTCTACCAGACTCTACCCAAGTTAAATGCCTACTTCAACGATGACCCAAAGTTCCAGCATACTGTACTGCATCTGGATGGAACATTCAAAACCCCATCCACCCCTCTTCACTCCCCCTGTCCTCCCCCCATCCCTCTGCTCCCACCACCCCCCCTCTCCCCCTCCCCCTGTCCTCCCCCACCCCCTCTCCTCCCCCTTCCTCCCCCTACCCCTCTCCCTCCCCCCACCCCCTCTCCCTCCCCCTGTCCTCCCCCCACCCCTCTCCCCTCCCCCCACCCCTCTCCCCTCCCCCTGTCCTCCCCCCACCCCTCTCCCCTCCCCCTGTCCTCCCCTACCCTCTCCCTCCCCCTGTCCTCCCCCCACCCCTCTCCCCTCCCCCTGTCCTCCCCCCACCCCTCTTCCCCCACCCCTCCCCCCCCCCCCCCCCCCCACCCCCCTCCCTCCCCCTGTCCTCCCCCCATCCCTTCACCCCTCTCCCCTCCCCTGTCCTCCCCCATCCCTCGCTCCCACCACCCCCCCTCCCCCTGTCCTCCCCCACCCTCTCCCCCCCCCTTCTCCCCCCACCCCTCTCCCCTCCCCCTGTCCTCCCCCACCCCTCTCCTCCCCTGTCCTCCCCCCACCCCTCTGCTCCCCACCCCCTCCCTCCCCCTGTCCTCCCACCACCCCTCTCCCCTCCCCCTTCCTCCCCACCCCTCTCCCCCCCTGTCCTCCCCCCACCCCCCTCTCCCTCCCCTGTCTCCCCCATCCCCTCTCCCACCACCCCTCTCCCCCTCCCCTGTCCTCCCCCATCCCTCTGCTCCCACCACCCCTCTCCCCTCCCCCTGTCCTCCCAACTCTCCCTCCCCCTCCTCCCCCCACCCCTCTCCCTTCCCCCTGTCCTCCCCCCCACCCCCTCTCCCCTCCCCCTTTCCTCCCCGTACCCCTCTACTCCTCCCCCTTCTCTCCCCCGGCACTCTCCACTCCCCTGTCCTCCCCCACCCCTCTCCCCTCCCCCCCCTCCCCCTTTCCTCCCCTGCCCCTCCCCCTCCCCCTTCTTCCCCCTACCCTCTCCCTCCTGTCCTCCCCCCACCCCTCTCCCCCTGCCCTCCCCCTACCCCCTCTCCCTCCCCCCCACCCTCTCCTCCCCCTGCCTCCTACACCCCTCTCACTCCCCCTGTCCTCCCCCACCTCCTCCCCCCTGTCCTCCCCCTACCCTCTCCCCCCCTCCCCCCTGTCCTCCCCACCCCTCTCCCTGTCCCCCCCACCCCTCTCCCCTCTCCCTTTCCTCCCCCTACCCTCCCTCTCCCTTTCCTCCCCACCCCTCTTCACTCCCCGTCCTCCCCACACCCCTCTCACTCCCCCTGTCCTCCCCACACCCCTCTCACTCTGTCCTCCCCCACCCCCTCTTCACTCCCCTGTCCTCCCCACACCCCTCTCACTCCCTGTCCTCCCCCCACCCCTCTCACCCCCCTGTCCTCCCCCACCCCCTCCCTCCCCCCCACCCCTCTCCCCTCCCCCCTCCCCATCCTCTCCCCTCCCCTCTCCCCCCACCCTCTCCCTCCCCCTGTCCTCCCCCCACCCCTCTCCCCCTGTCCCCCACCCCTCTCCCTCCTGTCCCCCACCCCTCTCCCCTCCCCCTGTCCTCCCCCCACCCCTCTCCCCTCCCCCTTTCCTCCCTGCACCCCTCACTCCCCCTGTCCTCCCTAACCCTCTTACTCCCCCTCCCCCTTCCTCCCCCTACCCTCTCACTCCCCTGTCCTCCCCTAACCCCTCTTACCCCTCCCCCTTCTCTCCCCGACCCCTCTCCCTCCCCCTGTCCTCCCCTAACCCCTCTTCCCCCTCCCCCTTCCTCCCCCCACCCCTCTCACTCCCCTGTCCTCCCCTAACCCCTCTTATCCCCCTCCCCCTTCTCTCCCCCGTACCCCTCCCCTCCCCTGTCCTCCCCCCACCCCTCTCCCCTCCCCTGTCCTCCCCCCACCCCTCTCCCTCCCTTTCCTCCCCCCACCCCCTCCCCCCCTTCCCCCCCCCTCTTCACTCCCCTGTCCTCCCCCCACCCCCTTCACTCCCTGTCCTCCCACCCCCCTCACCTGTCCCCCCCCCTACCCCCTCTCCCCTCCCCTCTCCCCCCACCCCCTCTTCACTCCCCCTGTCCTCCCCACCCCCTCTCCCCCCCCCCCCCCCCTGTCCTCCCCCACCCCTCTCCCCCTCCCCCTGTCCCCCCCCACCCCTCTCCCCTCCCCTTTCCTCCCCCTACCCCCTCCCCTCCCCTTTCCTCCCCCCACCCCTCTTCACTCCCCCTGTCCTCCCCACACCCCTCTCACTCCCCCTGTCCTCCCCACACCCCTCTCCTCCCCCTGTCCTCCCCCCACCCCTCTTCACTCCCCCTGTCCTCTCACACCCCTCTCACTCCCCTGTCCTCCCCCACACCCCTCTCACTCCCCCTGTCCTCCCCCCACCCCTCTCCCTCCCCTGTCCTCCCCCACCCCTCTCCCTCCCCCTTTCCCCCCCCTCTCCCTCCCCTCCACCCCTCTCCCCTCCCCCTCTCCCCCCACCCTCTCCCCTCCCCTGTCCTCCCCCCCCACCCCTCTCCCCCCCCCTGTCCTCCCCCCACCCCTCTCCCTCCCCCCTTTCCTCCCCGTATCCCTCTCACTCCCCTGTCCTCCCCTAACCCCTCTTACTCCCCCTCCCCTCTCCCCCGCACTCTCCCCTCCCCTGTCCTCCCCACCCCTCTCCCCCTGTCCTCCCCCACCCCTCTCCCTCCCCCTGTCCTCCCCCACCCCTCTCCCTCCCCTTTCCTCCCCAACCCCTCTACTCCCTCCCCCTTCTCTCCCCCTGCCCCTCTCCTCCCCCTGTCCTCCCCCCACCCCTCTCCCTCCCCCTGTCCTCCCCCACCCCCTCCCTCCCCTGCACCCCCTCTCCCTCCCCTGTCCTCCCCCACCCTCTCCTCCCCTTTCCTCCCCCACCCCTCTCCTCCCCCTTTCCTCCCCGTACCCTCTTACTCCCCCTCCCCTGTCCTCCCCCACCCCCTCTCCTCCCCCTTTCCTCCCCCACCCCTCTCCCTTTCCTCCCGTGCACCCCTCTTACTCCCCCTCCCCTGTCCTCCCCCCACCCCTCTCCCCTCCCCCTTTCCTCCCCCACCCTCTCCCCCCTCCCCACCCTCCCCCTTTCCTCCCCGTACCCTCTTACTCCCCTCCCCTGTCCTCCCCCCACCCCTCTCCCCCCCCCCTGTCCTCCCCTAACCCCTCTCCTCTCCCCCCTTTCCTCCCCGTATCCCTCTCACTCCCCCTACCCCTCTCACTCCCCCTTTCCTCTCCTCACCCCTCTCCTCTGACGCTGTCCTCTCTCCTCCCCCTGTCCTCCCCCCACCCCTCTCCCCTCCCCCTTTCTCCCCACCCCTCTCTCCTCTCCACCCCTCTCTCCCCCATCCTCCTCCCCAACCTCCCACTCCTCTCTCCTCCCCCTGTCCTCCCTCCACCCCTCTCCCTCCCCCTGTCCTCCCCCCACCCCCTCCCCTCCCCCTTTCCTCCCCCACCCCTCTCCTCTCACCCTCTCTCCCCCTCCCTCCCCCCCAACCTCCCCACTCCTCTCTTCTCCCCCTGTCCTCCCCCACCCCTCTCCCCTCTCCCCTGTCCCCCCATCCCCATCCCCTCCCCCACCCTCTCCCCTCCCCTCCTCCTCTCCACCCCCTCTCCCCCCCATCCCTCCTCCCCCAACCTCCCCCCCCCCCCCCCTGCCTCCCCCCACCCCCTCCCTCCCCCTTTCCCCCCCACCCCTCTCTCCTCTCCACCCTCTCTCCCCATCCCTCCCCAACCTCCCCACTCCTCCCCTCTCCCTGTCCTCCCCCACCCTCTCCTCCCCCTGTCCTCCCCATCCCCATCCTCCCTCCTCCCCCACCCTCTCTCCTCTCCACCCCTCTCTCCCCCATCCCTCCCCTCCCCAACCTCCCCACTCCTCTCTCCTCCCCTGTCCTCCCTCCACCCCTCTCCCCTCCCCCTGTCCTCCCCATCCCCATCCCCTCCCCCTCCCCCCCATCCCTTTTTCTGCTCCCTGACCTCTCCCCCACCCCTCTTTTCTCCCCCTGTCCTCCCCCATCCCTCTCCCCTCTCCCGTCCCCCCATCCGTCTTTTCCTCCCATGCCCAAGTACGCATAACCGCCTCACCTCTATCTTTGTGACCAGCGCCAGGGTGTCGTACCACATCTGTATAGAGCCAGGCAGCTGTCTGGTGAGGGTCATACGGAGCACCATGCAGTAGGAGGCGGTGGTAAAGATACTTCTCAGGATGATGCCCTGGATAGACCCCATTCAGATTGTACTTTATTAATCCCCAATGGGAGTATTTCACAGATCTTTTACCTCATATTCATTATATCCAGCACAATACCAGTGGCTACATATGTATGTGAAAATTGTGTGTTTCTATGTTTCGTAGTAAAACAGATAAGAACAGGTCCTTTATTAATCCACAAGAGGAAATTAATTTGTCATACTTTGTCAACAATACAAATACAAAACAAATACTCACAACATCAAAAACATCACAAGTCAATCAGATTTGATATAAATATATATATAGACCAGTGGGGAAAAGTACCTTGCTGAGGGCATGGGGCACGATGGCTGACACAATGACCAGGATGGCAGAGAAGAAGTAGGAGGCACTGTAGAAGTAACGCAGAGAACCAATCTTCCTCGTCAACGTCATCTCATCCCTGGGAGGGGGAGAGAGGAGAGGTGGGGGGCGACCATATTTTATGTCACAATCTGCCTAGACAAGGTTACAAGACATCCTGTCATGTACTTGATGGCATAAATAGGTGGACAAACAGCCAAAGGGAAATCAAATTATGGATTTAGCCCAAAATTCTCCAAAATCAGACAGGGATTAAACATTGATCATTGGCAATTTACTCAAGGATTGTATAACAAAAAACATCACACGTCAAGGATAGATCTCTCCGTTCATTGGCTGGACTACACAATGCAGGATTGTTGCTCTGATTGGCTTTGTTTGTGAAAGTCATGTGTCATGATCATAGACCACAATTAATCCTTCCTTTGAGCTTTGAGTCATATTTAATGGAAGTGAAGTGAAATTATCTTGATGGGAATCTCGTTAATGAGAGTCACAGATCATCTATCCCAACTAACTGTTTTTAGTTCCCAGAAGATCTCGGGTCGATGGGTTCGTGTTGCTAACATGACTTTTCACGTTAGAGTATTAGAGTTATACAATAGAGTCAAAGCATGACCACTTTCCCTATAGCTCTGGGATCGTTGCCCTGAACATTGCTTGTTAGATCACTTGTCTCTGTTGATGTACAGTATTAGGTTATAGTTAGGTTATGGAGTGTTTGGTGTGTCTTACTGTCTGATGTTCTTGATGATGTCCTCCATCACCTCCTCCCAGCCATAGGCCTTCACTAAGTGGATGTTCTCTACAATCTCTGAGGTCAGAGCCAGACGCCTGCTGATCATCCCTGCTCTTTTCTGCCTGATAATAGGATCCACACACACACACACACATAATAAGACACCCGTACGTACGCACACACACACACAAACACACACACAGAATAAGACACATGTACGCACGCACGCACACACACACACACACAGAACAAGACACACGTACGCACACACACACACACACACACACACAGAATAAGACACATGTACACACACACACTCACACACACACACACAGAATAAGACACATGTACACACACACACACACACAGAGAATAAGACACACACACACCATATTGATACAATTAATGAGACTTTTCAACTTCAGAGAGATGGCTGAGAACATAAACATGAAGACCTAACGGGTTTGGATGTTAATTAACAAGATTTATTTCTGGATCAAAGAGTTTTGTATGGAACAGTGAAAGTTGTGCATGTCTGAATAGGCACGGTTTCCCACTTTGTTGACATTTCTCAGGGGCACAGGCCATGCCGTTCTGTTCTCTGTGGGTAAGATGAGATCACTGGTGGAGATCAGGGCTACCTGTCTTGTACAGACCCATCTAGAGAGCACAGTGTGTGTGTACGTGTACGTGTGTGTGCGTGTGTGTGTGTGAACTCCTGTACGGTCCAGTACCCACCTGTGAGGCCCCATCTTCTGGGAGAGGCAGGCCTGTATGATGCCCAGCAGGGTGAGGGCAGCCAGGGCACAGAAACCATTCACCTCGATCAGCTCCCAGATCAACCCCACACACAGGATACACTGCAGAGGGGTGATCCACACAAAGTGGGCCAGGCCAAGACTCTGCAACACATACAGATGAATGTATGAAGAGAAGACACAGGCAGTAACATGTATATGTACACAGACCACACACACACACACACAAGCGCACACACAAGCACACACAAAAAAAACGACATATTTTAGACCAGGGGTCTTCAACCCTACCAGGCAAACCGGCAACCCAGGGACCCCTATCATACATTAGCAAAAAAAATTTTTTACACGTGTTGTCTTATCATCAGGTAAATGATAATGTCACAAGTAATCAACATTTTAAAATGAATAATTTGGTAGATCGTTTTTCATTATTTTGACCTCCCACATTTTAAATGGAAGAGGAATTGTAAACTTTAACATAACATATTAGCTAGAAAAGTAACTACAAACACATTTTCGCTAAGAGCAGCTGTTTAGCTGGTTTAACAAAGGTTAGCCATGTGTTGGCAAAAATGTATGTCCAAGTCAAGAAAGCTTACCAGCAGCCAGCAGCACATGCCGCACTGGTAGACTGGTAGCCTATTGACTGGTAGTGTCACGACTTCCGCAGAGGCTGCCTCCCCTCCTTGTTCGGGCAGGTTTCGGCGTTCGTCGTCACTGGCTTACTAGCCACTGCCGCTCCATATATCATCATTCCATTTGTCTTGTCTTGTCAATTACACACACCTGGTTCATATCCCCTCATTAGTCTGTGTATAAGTGTTCCCTCTGCCCCCTTGTCCTTGTGGGTGATTGTTTTATGTGAATTGAGTGTAGCTCGGTGGAGCTACTCGTACCTTGTATTGCCGGGGTAGATATTTCCCCTGTGCCTGTATTTTGTTGGAGCTACCCGTACCTTGTATTGCCGGGGTAGATTGTTCCCCTGTGCCTGTATTTTGTGGTCGCTATCGAGCGCAACTGTGTACGACGGAATAAACTCTCCTTCTAATCACACTCATCACAGAATCACCCACCCGCTATGGAGTCAGCGGGAGAGGAGCGCATGCCTGGAGTCGTGGCATGGGTCCAGGAGCATTCCACGATGCTGGCCAGCTTGGGGGAAGCGATGGATCGGGTTATTCTGTTCGTCCAACGCCTGGAGAGGAAAGGACCCGATCTGTCGAGACCAGCTGGCCAACCGGATCCATCCACCCACACCCCAGCACCCGTAGGGATCCAGATATCCCGACCATGGGAGTTCGACGGGACGGCGGCGCTCTGCCAAGGATTCCTCCTCCAACTGGAGCTCTACTTCTCCAGCATCAGGCCGGCACCATCGGAGTGGGAGAAGGTGTCCGTCCTCGTTTCCTGCCTCTCGGGGAAAGCCCTGGAGTGGGACGACGTGGTTTGGAACAAAGAAGGAGCTGCATTGGAGAACTACGGGGAGTTCGCTCGCCTCTTTCGGTCGGTCTTCGATCACCCGCCCGAGGGTCGAGAGGCGGACGAACGGCTGATCCACCTGAGGCAGGGGACGAGGACCACGCAGGACTTCGCGTTGGAGTTTCGGACTCTTGCAGCGGGGTCCGGGTTGAACGAGCGGGTCCTGATCGACCATTTCCGGTGCCATCTGCGGGAGGACGTCCGACGGGAGCTGGCCTGCCGGGACACCATGTTGTCCTTCACGCAACTGGTGTACATGGCCATCCATTTGGACAACCTGCTGGCAGCCAGAGGACGTCCTGGAAGGGGTCAGCCCGTTCCCACCCTGGCCGACTCGGTTCCCGAGCTGATGGAGCTGGGTGGTAGCCGCCGTCCGAGAGAGTGGAGGACGACAGCGACAGTGCCACTCTGGTGGCACGAAGGGACAGTACACCACACGTTGTCGTCAGCGTTCTTTTGGGTCTGGAGGCGGCAGGCAGGTCACTCTCGCATCACCCCAGGTATCCAACACCCACACTCATTCAGAGCCCTCTGCTGCGCACTGTACCCTACCTATCTACTTTCCCGATCACATGGTAGTTCCCCAGTGTAAGGCGCTAGTCGATTCAGGCGCAGCTGGGAACTTTATGGACAGGGCATTCTCACGCCGTCTACGCATTTCACTGGTTCCCCTATCCATTCCACTCCCCATCAGAGCACTTGATAGTCGACCATAAGGGTCCGGGTTTGTTCAGGAAGTTCCTGCACCAATCACCATGATTACCCAGAAGACTCATTGTGAGCAGATCACTTTTTTTTTATTACTGAGTCCTCTGCTTTCCCTGTGGTATTAGGTATGTTCTGAAAGAGCTGCAAAATCTGGACCCCTACAAATCAGCTGGGCTAGACAATCTGGACCCTTTCTTTCTAAAACTAGCCGCCGAAATTGTCGCAACCCCTATTACTAGTCTGTTCAACCTCTCTTTCGTAACGTCTGAGATCCCCAGAGATTGAAAGCTGCCGCGGTCATCCCCCTCTTCAAAGGGGGGTGACACTCTAGATCCAAACTGTTACAGACCTATATCCATCCTGCCCTGCCTTTCGAAAGTATTTGAAAGCCAAGTTAACAAACAGATCACCGACCATTTCGAATCCCACCGTACCTTCTCCGCTTATGCAATCCGGTTTCCGAGCTGGTCATCGATAATAGACAGTACTGTGCAGCCGTCTTCATCGACCTGGCCAAGGCTTTCGACTCTGTCAACCACCGCATTCTTATTGGCAGACTAAATAGCCTTGGTTTCTCAAATGACTGCCTCGCCTGGTTCACCAACTACTTCTCAGATAGAGTTCAGTGTGTCAAATCGGAGGGCCTGTTGTCTGGACCTATGGCAGTCTCTATGGGGGTGCCACAGGGTTCAATTCTTGGGCCGACTCTTTTCTCCGTGTATATCAATGATGTCGCTCCTGCTGCTGGTGACTCTCAGATCCACCTCTACGCAGACGACACCATTTTGTATACATCTGGCCCTTCATTGGACACTGTGTTAACAAACCTCCAAACGAGCTTCAATGCCATACAACACTCCTTCAGTAGCCTCCAACTGCTCTTAAACACTAGTAAAACGAAATGCATGCTCTTCAATCGAACGCTGCTGGCACCCGCCCACCCGACTAGAATCACCACTCTCGACGGGTCTGACCTAGAGTATGTGGACAACTACAAATACCTAGGTGTCTGGTTAGACTGTAAACTCTCCTTCCAGACTCACATTAAGAATCTCCAATCCAAAGTTAAATCTAGAATCGGCTTCCTATTTCGCAACAAAGCCTCCTTCACTCATGCTGCCAAACATGCCTCGTAAAACTGACTATCCTACCGATCCTTGACTTCGGCGATGTCATTTACAAAATAGCCTCCAACACTCTACTCAGCAAATTGGATGTAGTCTATCACAATGCCATCCGTTTTGTCTCCAAAGCCCCATACACTACCCACCACTGTGACCTGTACGCTCTTGTTGGCTGGTCCTCACTACATGTTCGTCGTCAAACCCACTGGCTCCAGGCCATCTTTAAATCACAACTAGGCAAATCCCTGCCTTATCTTAGCTCATTGGTCACCATAGCAGCACCCACCTGTAGTCTGCGCTCCAGCAGGTATATCTCACTGGTCATTCCCAAAGCCAACACCTCCTTTGGCCGCCATTCCTTCCAGTTCTCTGCTGCCAATGACTGGAACGAATTGCAAAATCTCTGAAGCTGGACACTCTTATCTCCCTCACTAACTTTAAGCATCAGTTGTCAGAGCACCTTACCGATCACTGCACCTGTACACAGCCCATCTGAAATTAGCCCACCCAACTACCTCATCCCTATATTGTTATTTATTTTGCTCTTTTGCACCCCAGTATCTCTATTTGCACATAATCTCTTGCACATCTAGCATTCCAGTGTTAATACTAATTGTAATTATTTTGCACTATAGCCTATTTATTGCCTTACCTCCATAACTTGCTACATTTGCACACACTGTATATATATTTTCTGTTGTATTTTATTGACTTTATGTTTTTTTACCCCATATGTAACTCTGTGTTGTTGTTTTTATCGCACTACTATGCTTTATCTTGGCCAGGTCGCAGTTGTAAATGAGAACTTGTTCTCAACTGGCTTACCTGGTTAAATAAAGGTGAAATAAAAAATAAAAATAAAAGGTATCCCTTGGTTAGCACTCCACAACCCCACCTTCTCATGGCCGCAGAGGGTTCTCGCAGGGTGGTCGCGAGAGTGTCAGGGTAGGTGTCTAGGTGTTTCCGTTGGTGCAACCATGGTGGAAAGTCTTGACAGTACTTCCACCGTGCGCATTCCCCCGAAATCCCTCGAATTGGCGCACACGTTTTCAAAAACGCAGGCTACCCAGTTACCACCTCATCGGGCGGGGGATTGCGCAATAAACCTCCGGGTAGACGCTGTACCTCCCAGGAGTCATTTGTACCCACTGTCGCATGCTGAAATGGCGGCTATGGAAACATACGTCACCGAGTCCCTGCGCCAGGGGTATATACGTCCCTCCGCTTCACCCGCCTCCTCGAAGTTTCTTCTTTGTGAAGAAGAAAGACGGCGGTCTGCGCCCGTACATTGATTATCGACCACTAAGGAGACAATCAGATTTAGTTATCCTCTCCCCCTCATTCCGTCATGGGGCGTGCTTCTTCACCAAATTAGATCTCAGGAGTGCGTATTACCTGGTGCGTTTCCGAGAGGGGGATGAGTGGAAGACAGCATTCAGCACAACCACGGGGCATTATGAATACCTGGTGATGCCCTACGGTTTGATGAATGCTCCATCCGTCTTCCAGTCCTTTGTGAACGAGGTGTTTCGGTACATGCTTGGTCGCTGTGTAGTGGTCTACATCGGTCTACATTCTGGTTGTATTCCACAACGCGCACCGAGCATGTGTCCCTGGTTCGCAAAGTGCTGGCCCGACTCTTGGAAAATGACCTTTATGCCAAGGCAGAGAAGTGTATGTTTTTCCAGCAGTCCGTCTCCTTCCTCGGATACCGCTTCAGGTGTGGAGATGGATGGAGATCGCATTTCAGCCGTGCGTAATTGGCCGACTCCAACCACAGTTAAGGAGGGGCAGCGCTTCCTTGGCTTCGCCAACTACTATCGGAGGTTTATCCGGGGCTTTGGCAAGGTCGCAGCTCCCACCGTAACCTGGAGTACATCCGGGCAGCGAGGAGGCTGAATCCTCGCCAGGCCAGGTGGGCCCTATTCTTCACCCGATTCAATTTTACACTGTCATACATACCGGGTACGAAGAACGTGAAGGCAGACGCATTGTCACGGCTGTATGACACAGAGGAGAGGCCCAGAGACAACACCCCCAGGTAGCCTATTGACTGGTAGCCTATTAGCGGGTGTGCTTTTTCTAAGCCTATGTCATATACGTCCAGTGAATGTAATTGGCTCCAATGACTGTAATTTGCTCAATATTAAGAGTTGACAAATAAAGTTGACATCATTAGAAATAAGATATTCTCCTATTTTCTCCTGTCGGTATGTAATAAAAAATGTATTTATTCTGTTGTTGTTAGCGATATTCATAAAAACATTGAAATAATACAATAAGATCACGTATTTTTCTTATTTTTTCCCGCAGATCCCCTGCAGACCCCTGGTTGAATACCCCTGTTTTCACATTCCTTGAGAAGTGTGGATAGACATGCTGTCAGCTAAACTACATGCTGTCGGCTAAACTACATACTGTCAGCTAAACTACATGCTGTTGGCTAAACTACATGCTGTCGGCTAAACTACATACTGTCAGCTAAACTACATGCTGTCGGCAAACTACATACTGTCGGCTAAACTACATGCTGTCAGCTAAACTACATGCTGTCGGGCTAAACTACATGCTTCGGCTGAAACTACATGCTGTCGGCAACTACATACTGTCGGGCTAAACTACATGCTGTCGGCTAAACTACATACTGTCGGCTAAACTACATGCTGTCAGCTAAACACATGCTGTCGGCTAAACTACATGCTGTTGGCTAAACTACATGCTGTCGGCTAAACTACATGCTGTCGGGCTAAACTACATGCTGTCGGGCTAAACTACATGCTGTCGGGCTAAACTACATACTGTCGGCTAAACTACATGCTGTCGGCTAAACTACATGCTGTCGGCTAAACTACATGCTTCGGCTGAAACTACATGCTGTCGGGCTAAACTACATGCTGTCGGCTAAACTACATACTGTCGGGCAAACTACATGCTGTCAGCTAAACTACATGCTGTCGGCTAAACTACATACTGTCGGGCTAAACTACATGCTGTCAGCTAAACTACATGCTGTCGGCTAAACTACATGCTGTCGGCTAAACTACATGCTGTCGCCTAAACTACATACTGTCGGCTAAACAACATACTGTCGGTAAACTACATGCTGTTGGCTAAACTACATGCTGTTGGCTAAACTACATGCTGTCGGTTAAATTACATACTGTTGGCTAAACTACATACTGTCGGCTAAACTACATGCTGTCGGCTAAACTACATGCTGTCGCCTAAACTACATGCTGTCGGCTAAACAACATACTGTCGGCTAAACTACATGCTGTCGGCTAAACTACATGCTGTCGGGCTAAACTACATGCTGTTGGCTAAACTACATGCTGTCGGCTAAACTACATGCTGTCGCCTAAACTACATACTGTCGGCTAAATTACATGCTGTCGGCTAAATTACATACTGTTGGCTAAATTACATGCTGTCAGTTAAATTACATACTGTTGGCTAAACTACATGCTGTCGGCTAAACTACATGCTGTAGGCTAAACTACATACTGTCGGTTAAACTACATACTGTCGGTTAAATTACATACTGTCGGTTAAATCACATACTGTCAGCTAAACCATATACTGTCGGCTAAACTACAAATATCTAGGTGTCTGGTTAGACTGTAAACTCAACTTCCAGACTCACATAAAGAATCTCCAATCCAAAGTTAAATCTAGAATCGGCTTCCTATTTCGCAACAAAGCCTCCTTCACTCATGCTGCCAAACATGCCCTCGTAAAACTGACTATCCTACCGGTCCTTGACTTCGGCGATGTCATTTACAAAATAGCCTCCAACACTCTACTCAGCAAATTGGATGTAGTCTATCACAGTGCCATCCGTTTTGTCTCCAAAGCCCCATACACTACCCACCACTGTGACCTGTACGCTCTTGTTGGCTGGTCCTCACTACATGTTCGTCGTCAAACCCACTGGCTCCAGGCCATCTATAAATCACTGCTAGGCAAATCCCCGCCTTATCTTAGCTCATTGGTCACCATAGCAGCACCCACCCGCAGTCTGCGCTCCAGCAGGTATATCTCACTGGTCATTCCCAAAGCCAACACCTCCTTTGGCCGCCATTCCTTCCAGTTCTCTGCTGCCAATGACTGGAACGAATTGCAAAAATCTCTGAAGCTGGAGACTCTTATCTCCCTCACTAACTTTAAGCATCAGTTGTCAGAGCACCTTACCGATCACTGCACCTGTACACAGCCCATCTGAAATTAGCCCGCCCAACTACCTCATCCCTATATTGTTATTTAATTAGCTCTTTGCACCCCAGTATCTCTATTTGCACATAATCTCTCTTGCACATCTAGCATTCCAGTGTTAATACTATTGTAATTATTCTGCACTATAGCCTATTTATTGCCTTACCTCCATAACTTGCTACATTTGCACACACTGTATATATATTTTCTGTTGTATTTCTGACTTTATGTTTTTTTTTTACCCCATATGTAACTCTGTGTTGTTTTTATTGCACTACTTTGCTTTATCTTGGCCAGGTCGCAGTTGTAAATGAGAACCTGTTCTCAACTGGCTTACCTGGTTAAATAAAGGTGAAATAAAAAAAATAAAAAATAAAAACTACATACTGTCGGCTAAACTACATGCTGTCGGCTAAACTACATACTGTCGGCTAAATTACATACTGTTGGCTAAACTACATGCTGTCGGCTAAACTACATACTGTTGGCTAAACTACATGCTGTCGCCTAAACTACATGCTGTCGGCTAAACTACATACTGTCGGCTAAACTACATGCTGTCGGCTAAACTACATTCTGTCGGCTAAACTACATACTGTCGGCTAAATTACATTCTGTCGGCTAAATTACATACTGTCGGCTAAATTACATTCTGTCGGCTAAACTACATACTGTCGGCTAAATTACATTCTGTCGGCTAAATTACATACTGTTGGCTAAACTACATACTGTCGGTTAAATTACATACTGTCAGTTAAATTACATACTGTCGGTTAAACTACATACTGTCAGTTAAATTACATACTGTCAGTTAAATTACATACTGTTGGTTAAATTACATACTGTCGGTTAAACTACATGCTGTCGGCTGAAACTACATTCTGTAGGCTAAATTACATACTGTCGGCTAAACTACATACTGTCGGCTAAACTACATACTGTCGGGCTAAACTACATGCTGTCAGTTAAACTACATTCTGTCGGCTAAACTACATACTGTCGGCTAAACTACATACTGTCGGCTAAACTACATACTGTTGGCTAAACTACATGCTGTCGGCTAAACTACATGCTGTCGGCTAAACTACATACTGTCGGTTAAACTACATGCTGTCGGGCTAAACTACATACTGTCGGTTAAACTACATACTGTCAGCTAAACTACATGCTGTCGGCTAAACTACATGCTGTCGGCTAAACTACATACTGTCAGCTAAACCATATACTGTCGGCTAAACTACATACTGTCGGCTAAACTACATGCTGTCAGCTAAACTACATGCTGTCGGCTAAACTACATACTGTTGGCTAAACTACATACTGTCAGCTAAACTACATACTGTTGGCTAAACTACATACTGTCGGCTAAACTACATACTGTTGGCTAAACTACATACTGTCGGCTAAACTACATACTGTCGGGCTAAACTACATACTGTCGGTTAAATTACATGCTGTCAGCTAAATTACATACTGTCGGTTAAATTACATGCTGTCAGCTAAACTACATACTGTCGGCTAAACTACATACTGTTGGCTAAACTACATACTGTCGGCTAAACTACATACTGTCGGTTAAATTACATACTGTCAGCTAAACTACATACTGTCGGCTAAACTACATACTGTCAGCTAAACTACATACTGTCGGCTAAACTACATACTGTCGGCTAAACTACATACTGTTGGCTAAACTACATACTGTCAGCTAAACTACATACTGTCGGCTGAAACTACACGCTGTCAGCTAAACTACATACTGTCGGCTAAACCACATACTGTCGGCTAAACCACATACTGTTGGCTAAATTACATACTGTCGGGTTAAATTACATGCTGTCAGCTAAACTACATACTGTCAGTTAAATTACATACTGTCGGTTAAATGACATACGGTGTGCTAAACTAGCACTCACAAGCACACACACACATTCAGGGGCAGGTGAACCACAGGCGCACGATTTCTGTCCACTTGGGTGTGAATCTCAATAGTCTTAAGTCCTGTTCTCTCCTCACCTCCTTTCCTTCATCTGCACTGATGTGAAAGAACTGCAAAGACGAGCTGCTTTCACCACTTACATTGATTGCATAATAACTGCATCATAATTCATAAACATCTCTCATAACAGATTGTTAGCATTATAGGGACATCTCTAAAATGTTCTACTTCATATTCATCATCTCCAGCACCACCCTAACATCAACATATGTAAAAATGATGCGTTTCTATGTTTTGCAGTAAAAAGATAGAGGAAGATAAGGGTTTTCAATTACATCATAAACCAATTAGTAGGAAATTAGTAGGGAATTAGGTCATGCCTACTCATAATTAATTAAAATCAATATAGAAACACGCAGTTTTCACATACTGCTCTCCGCCACCAGTACAATGATTGAGGGTGAACAAGCAACACTTTGGGTAATTTGTCTTTGTACTTTGAGCTTATTACTTGGACTTGGGGGTCAATTAATGTTATTGCTGGTATGCAAGGTTTGAATGTCTTGTCTGCTTTCCTCCTTTACAGCTTCAATGGTCTGGAGCCTGGTGTTGTTGTGGCCAAGGAACGTTCACTCAGATGGAACCAGGTTTAAGCTGCTGTGCAATGTTGACGTCCTTCCTCCCAGAGATGTGAAAGCATCCCCCTGACTGGACACAACCCGGAAAACATATATTGAGAAGATCAGGACTTTTGCAATGAAAAGGCCATGGACATTACATGTCCTGCTCCAAAGGGCAGGACAGAAATATGCTCTCAGGCTAGATTTCTTTGTTCATATCATAACATGACCTGAACCAAAGTTACTCAAAGGATCTTATGATATAGTCCTAGATCTAGATGTTGTTTTTACCTAAGCCTTTATGTGTTTAAGTTTTTCCTAATTGTAGGCTACTACCTTTAGCACTTGAAGTTAATAAAGTATTTTATTGTTGAAATATTTTCTTTGTGTTTTAAACACTAACTCACTGCTTTAGCACATTTTTTTATAATTTGTATTTTATTTTTTCACCTTTATTTAGCCAGGTAAGCCAGTTGAGAACAAGTTCTCATTTACAACTGCGACCTGGCCAAGATAAAGCAAAGCAGTGCGATAAAAACAACAACAACACAGAGTTACATATGGGGTAAAACAAAACATAAAGTCAAAAATACAACAGAAAATATATATACAGTGTGTGCAAATGTATCTAGTTATGGAGGTAAGGCAATAAATAGGCCATAGTGCAAAATAATTACAATTAGTATTAACACTGGAATGATAGATGTGCAAGAGATGATGTGCAAATAGAGATACTGGGGTGCAAATTAGCAAAATAAATAACAATATGGGGATGAGGTAGTTGGGTGGGCTAATTACAGATGGGCTGTGTACAGGTGCAGTGATTGGTAAGCTGCTCTGACAACTGATGCTTAAAGTTAGTGAGGGAGATAAGAGTCTCCAGCTTCAGAGATTTTTGCAGTTCGTTCCAGTCATTGGCAGCAGAGAACTGGAAGGAATGGCGGCCAAAGGAGGTGTTGGCTTTGGGGATGACCAGTGAGATATACCTGCTGGAGCGCATACTACGGATGGGTGTTGCTATGGTGACCAATGAGCTAAGGCGGGGATTTGCCTAGCAGTGATTTATAGATGGCCTGGAGCCAGTGGGTTTGACGACGAACATGTAGTGAGGACCAGCCAACAAGAGCGTACAGGTCACAATGGTCGGTAGTATATGGGGCTTTGATGACAAAACGGATGGCACTGTGATAGACTACATCCAATTTGCTGAGAAGAGTGTTGGAGGCTATTTTGTAAATGACATCGCCGAAGTCAAGGACCGGTAGGATAGTCAGTTTTACGAGGGCATGTTTGGCAGCATGAGTGAAGGAGGCTTTGTTGCAAAATAGGAAGCCGATTCTAGATTTAAGTTTGGATTGGAGATGCTTAATGTGAGTCTGGAAGGAGAGTTTACAGTCTAACCAGACACCTAGGTATTTGTAGTTGTCCACATACTCTAGGTCAGACCCGTCGAGAGTATTGATTCTAGTCGGGTGGGCGGGTGCCAGCAGCGTTCGATTGAAGAGCATGCATTTAGTTTTACTAGCAGTTGGAGGCTACTGAAGGAGTGTTGTATGGCATTGAAGCTCGTTTGGAGGTTTGTTAACACAGTGTCCAATGAAGGGCCAGATGTATACAAAATGGTGTCGTCTGCGTAGAGGTGGATCTGAGAGTCACCAGCAGCAAGAGCGACATCATTGATATACACAGAGAAAAGAGTAGGCCCAAGAATTGAACCCTGTGGCACCCCCATAGAGCCACATGACCCACATGACTACATTTGCATTTGTTTAAGAGATGGGTGGGTCTAAGGCTTTAGAGGGTGTAAACGAGGCTAAATGTGCGTAAACAAAGAACAGCACTGTAGCTGTTCAATGTGAAAGGTTATCTTTATGCAACAATAGGTTATTTAATACTGTAGATGGTTTGGCTAATGGGGGAACTTGGTGAGATAATGTTCAGAGAATCCATTTTGGCAATTTGGTGAAATGATTCCTTTTCTAAATATACAGTATGATTCCCAAGGATTAATGTAGAGCAAGTGTGAAAATCTAAATGTTTGAATGCCTTTTTCTTGGATCATAAGTTTATCAACTTTTAAAGCAGCATTACTTCCCCATGTTTCCTCCAACTGCAGTGTATGATACGCCATTTATCCAATGTAAAAAACACAATTTCAAATTGTAGAACATAAGACTGAAAAGAGATGGTGGGTCTCATATGTTAATATTGTTGTGGTACTGGAGATAATGAATATGAAGTTGAAGAAACAATATATATCTAGCTTGCCTGCGCACGTGAGATTTGGTTCAGAATGCCAAAATCAAGTAAAGTGTTAACCGTCTACCCCTTTATCCAAAAAACCTAGATGGGAGGGCTTGGCAAAGTAAGCACATGCTAGTTCGTAGAGATAGCTTTGGGCCAAGCCACAAGAGAGGAGAAGGGAGAGCTTGGGAATGAGTGAGAGTTTGAAGCCACATCCAATCCAGGTGATAATTGCCTAGGGAGCAGGTAGCAGAGTGTATTGACATTCAACACCCCTGCTCTAGGACTCCTAATGTTCAGCCTTCACTAGCCTAGCCACGTTAAGGCTAAATGACACACCCCTCTCATCCCATGTTGGCTTGACAAACGGCTAGCTTCAGTTGTTTTCCACCACTGAGCACTGACATAGGGCTCATGCCCAAGCCTAACCGGAGTGGAGAAATGTGCTGGGAGGGTGACTCACATTTTTTACGCCCTTCTCTCATTGACATCTGCAGGATGTATGATTTTACAGGGAGGTTGGAGTTGCCTGGCTGCGTGTGTATCTCGAGCTGGGATTCGGCCCATGCTGTAGTAGGTTTGTTACCACATAGTTCAATTGGTAGATATTCCTGGGAGCACAGCTAGTGTTGTGGAGGCTCAATTCGTAGAAAGCATAGCTTGGTGTTTGGATGATGATGCAACAATGATTCAAATGTCACCCCCTGCCCTCGACTACGGTATCCTGGCCCAACCTGGCCCCTTCACCCTGGTCCCCTCATACCACCATGGCCACCTAACTATCCCCAGCTTCCAACTGGCTAATTCAAATCCCCCACCTCTTCTCCACTGAAATTCTTCCCCATTGTCTTCTAACCCGTTTCATCACTCCTATGCAACGGCGAAGACAATGTTCTTCTTGACTTCATTGTTATAAAGGAGAACGCATTCTCAGTCGACTAACCTGGTAAACTGACGGTTAATAAGTAGATTACTTGGGTCCTTAGTTCTCATTGAGATTGTTGAGGTTGAGGTTAGGGTTAGTACAGCAGATGAGTTGGGTGGTTCTTACCTCATCCAGCTTGTTGAGGTGGGCTGACATCAGGCTGACCAGCTGACCTGTGCTGATCTTGTCCAGGACCCGGCTGGACAGCTTCAGAGTCTGAGAGGTCAAAGGTCAGGGGTTAGGACAGACACAAAGGGTTAAAAACCTGAGGCAGGAGAGGCTGCTGTGTGACACTAAGAGGGTGTGGCAACCACACAGCCCAACCCTCACACAAGAGTCTGGCTACACTGAAGAAGGCAATGTGGATCTACATGCCTGCCTAGGTGGTGGCATGCCTAAGATGTGCACACACACACACACACACCCTGCTCACACAAACACACACCACCTCCCCCCACACCTTCTTATAGATGAGGCTGAAGAGAGCGATGCGTATCTGCATGCCCAGGTGGTGCAGTCCAAAGATGGCTGGCTGCAGGAGCAGGAAGCGAGCGGTGAAGAGAAGACAGAGACCCAGGGCGAGGTAGTAACCCTGCTCCCGCTCAGGGGCATGGATGGGGTCGAACGAGCCGATGATACGACCCAGGAGCTGGGGCTGCACTGTCTTCGACGCCTCCTGTAAGAAAGAAAAAAAAGATGCAGAGACATTGATATAAAGAGTTCAGAATCTATCCTATAAAATATTTGCCCCAGCCCTACAAAATATAATTTGGTGGCACCTTGATATCATGGTCTTAATGATGTACCTTGATACCTCTAGTCTTATTTTCCAATCAACTCTGAACGGAACTGATGGGCATTCCTAGAAGGTTCCATGGGGAACACCCCACACCACCAGGTTATGCAAGACCTGCTGCTGACTTCAGCTTCCTCTCCGAGCCGGGGACACTGGGATACTCACACTGCAGTGACACATGCATTTTCTCCATGCTATTGGTCATGCCGCTAATTCACTAGTAAGTAACACACGTACGGGACAGAACAGGCTAACAGCCAGCTTGGGTTGGATTGAGGTCAGTTCCATTCCAGTTCCAACTCCCTCCATCAATTCAGGAATTGAATTTTATTGTCATCTCCTCATTGACAATAAATGGTAGCTTTTTTTTCTTTCTTGAATTGGAATTTCCATTTCCCTCCTGAATTTAAATGGAATTGATCAGACACACAACCCTAGCAATGGCATAACACGTATGCTGTCACAATACATTACATGTTATCATATGCGAGATACGAGATATGAGAGACAGATGCACTTTAAAAAAGCAACATTGTCATGTGCGTATCACAGTATATTTAGGTGCTGGGTGGAATAACACTATAATAAGAACCAAATAGTGACCTACATTTTAAATACAAGGTGGTTCATCTGGTATCGTACTAATAAAGTATGGAGTCCTTTTTGACAAACGTGGCAAACTCCGGTTGTGAAGAGCCCACAATGTGTGCAGGCTTTTGCTCTAGCACAGCTCCAACACACCTGATCAAATAGACTGTTAAACTGCAGCCTCTCCAGGTAACCATTGGTCAACGGTGCTTTACACGGAGAGATGGACTCACCCCAAAGTACAGCAGGATTCCGTAGAACACAAAAGGCCAGAGGAAACAACGGGAGAGTGCCCGCAAGAGCCGAGGCTTCTTCTTGGCCGATGCCACTTCTCGGTCCCATTCTCTACACCAAGAACACAGACCAGAGGAGTTAGAAGCTGTTAAAAAACACATACATTAGCTAACAGTAAAAGTAAAGTAGGGGCACATTGTTCAGGGCACTGGTGTATAACCTGGGAGATTTGGTTAACTTATTAAACAGAGTGCAGAGACCTTAACGAACGAGGGAGAAAAAGAGGAAAGAGAAAAAGGTGAGAACATTTATGACACAAATAGAGCGGGGAGGGAGGGAGGGAGAGAGAGAGAGAAAGAGAGTGAGAGAGAGAGAGGGACAGAGAAAGACAGCAAGAGAGAGAGGGACAGAGAAAGACAGCAAGAGAGAGAGGGACAGAGAGAGAGCGATAGCGATAGCGAGAGAGAGAGAGAGAGAGAGAGAGAGAGAGAGAGAGAGAGAGAGAGGCCAGAGAGAGGGCAGAGAGAGGAAAGAGAGAGGCAGAGAAAGAGAGCGGAGAGAGAGAGAGCAGAGAAAGAGAGCGGAGAGAGAGAGAGAGGAGAGGGACAGAGAGAGAGAGAAGAGTGAGAGAGAAGACAGAGAGAAGAGAGAGAGAGAGAGAGAGAGAGAGAGAGAGAGAGAGAGAGAGAGAGAGAGAGAGAGAGAGAGAGAGATAGAGAGGGGGGGAGAGAGAGAGAGAGAGAAAGTGAGAGGGAGGGAGGGAGAGAGAGAGAGGGGGGAGAGAGAGAGGGGAGGAGGGGCGAGAGAGAGAGAGAGGGGAGAGAGCGAGAGGGGGGAAAGAGAGAGAGAGAGAGGGAGAGAGAGAGAGAGAGGGGGAGAGGGGGGAGAGAGAGAGCGAGAGAGAGCAACAGGGGGAGAGAGAGAGGGGGGAGAGGGGAGAGACAGGGGAGAGAGAGCGAGAGAGAGAGCGAGAGAGAAAGTGAGAGGGAGGGAAAAGAGAGAGAGAGGGGGGGAGAGAGGGGGGGGAGAGAGAGGCGAGAGAGAGAGAGAGAGAGAGAGAGAGAAAGAGGGACAGAGAGAGAGAGAGAGAAAGAGGGACAGAGAGAGAGAGAGAGTGCGAGAGAGAGAGCGAGAGAGAGAGACAGAGAGACAGAGAGAAAGAGAGAGAGCGAGAGAGAGAGGGGGGACAGAGAAAGAGAAAGAGTGTAAGAAAAAAAAACGAAATAACTGTAAGTCGCTCTGGATAAGAGCGTCTGCTAAAATGACTAAAATGTAAAAATGAGAACGTGTGCACGGATGATAGATTGAGGGACCATACCAACATGTTAATTCAATGTAAAGTTCAAATTCCCATGCAGCTACCAGCAGTATTTGGCAGATTAAAAAAATGTCCCGGTCATCTATCACCCTCCAGGCATCTGGCCCTTTTAAAGGTCGACTTTTACACCCATTTAGAGGGCTGCTGGCACCCTTTACCGTGACGCTGCCCCTACCCCAGCCCCACTGGGGCCCCCGAAGCAGGGCCATCATGGGGCAGGGTTGTGTTTGCGTCATTTCGGGGGCGAAAACATGGGTGGCTTTAACGGGTGGTATTTAAATGGGTGGTATTTAATGGGTGGCATTAAACGGGTGGTATTTAACAGGTGGTATTTAATGGGTGGTATTTAACAGGTGGTATTTAACTTAACAGGTGGTATTTAACTTAACATGTGGTATTTAACGGTGGTATTTAACGGGGGTATTTAACGGGGGGTATTTAACGGGTGGTATTTAACGGGTGCTATTTAATGGGTGGTATTTAACGGGTGGTATTTAATGGGTGGTATTTAACGGGTGGTATTTAACAGGTGGTATTTAACGGATGGTATTTAATGGATGGTATTTAATGGGTGGTATTTAACTGATGGTATTTAACGGATGGTATTTAACGGGTGGTATTTAACGGATGGTATTTAACGGATGGTATTTAACGGGTGGTATTTAACGGGTGGCCTAAGATCCTTCCCTTTTTCTTTATTTTTTCTTACAATCCTCTCAAAGGTGACATTTACTCGCTCTTAAATAACGGGGACAGAGCGGAGAAGGCACATACAGTGTGGGGAGAAGAGAAAAGGCAGAGGGATTGGAGAGAAAGTGAGATTGAGAGAGAGCCCAGCCTGCCCCATCCTGTCTCCAGTGTGTTTGTTTGGGAACACGCTAAGGTTTATGTTTGTCTGTCCTCCTCCAACCAAAAACCATCCCATATTTTAGGTTGGGGTTGTCTGTCTAGAATTTCCAGTTTCTTAAGCTAAATCATTGCAGTCATTGGATGGGCGGTGGAATGGATGGGGGGTTATTACAGTAAATACACTTAAAGGGCAGTAAGAAACATGAATGATCAACTCTCTCAACTCAACAAGACGACAACAAAGAAGGGACCAACAACAATGCCAACAGGAGCACTCAATTTGATATATTGATATAAAATAGGTCCTTTACGTAGGCTACTGTATGTACATGTGTGTAATCAAATTAGTTTCTAATTTAGAATGTATTAACTTCCAATGTGATTCTAATTTAGAATGTATTAACTTCCAATGTGATTCTAATTTAGAATGTATTAACTTCCAATGTGATTCTAATTTAGAATGTATTAACTTCCAATGTGATTCTAATTGAGAATGTATTAACATCCAATGTGATTCTGATTTAGAATGTATTAACTTCCAATGTGATTCTAATTTAGAATGTATTAACTTCCAATGTGATTCTAATTGAGAATGTATTAACTTCCAATGTGATTCTAATTGAGAATGTATTAACTTCCAATGTGATTCTGATTTAGAATGTATTAACTTCCAATGTGATTCTGATTTAGAATGTATTAACTTCCAATGTGATTCTGATTTAGATGATGAATAATAGTTATAAAATGGTTATATCAATTTAATATGAGTCCAACGTGCCTTACATTTTCATAAAGTGAGGCACTTTTGCTGATACAAACCTTTCTAGTCGTTCAGAAAGATTGTCTGCGAGATCAAAAGATGGTGCTTTATAAATATCTGTCAACTCCAACTTATTTCTGAAGCCCTTCCTCAACAGTGGAGATGTCCACCTGCAAAACAACCGAACGGGTATAGGAGGTTTATTTAGTTTTATTTCACCTTTATTTAACCAGGTAAGCCAGTTGAGAACAAATTAATTTGAATACAACATGAAATCAACCCAAAAAAAATGTAACCATGTCATTGGATTTAGATTAACAGTTGGGTGAAAAAAGACAAAATTCCCTCATGTTGATGACTTTTGCAAATCCAATCAGTTTTCCATGTTGATTTAACATTATTACATTGACTTTTTTGTTGAAATGACATGTAAACAATGTTGATTCAACCAGTTTTTGCGCAGTGGAAAACTCACAACAAGTGAGTAGGCTATACATTGGGTATAGGGTATAGAATATAGCCTACTTCTGAGGTACCTACATAGATCAATGTCCTCTGAAGTTTACCACAGATAGGCCAAATCAATAAATGTATAAATTAATTAAGCAAACGCCCAGTCATATAGGGTGACAAAATCAAACAGCAAGCAAACAGCAGAGTGCATGTAATGGGAGAATTAGGCATACTACATCTTAGATAGCATTATATAGATAGCTAAAAGATAGCTGAATATCTATTTGTTTAAAAAAATATATAGGCAATCCTGAGTAGGCTATGTTGCATAATAATGAGTTTTGGGATGACATGGACTTTTCCAATGGCAGGAAGCATGTGCTGCGTAGGCCTATTGTAGGATACATGATGGCACTGTACATATCTTTTACGCGCCGGAAGAATGACGAGATGATTAGTATCAATTACACATTTCATACAAAGATAATCATTATGAAAGTTGGAGGGCAATCGGAACGTGACGCACTAGAGCGCAAAAGGGCTGCTGGAATTTCCTCTCGGAGCAAAACAGGACACAGAAACTGTCCATGGTGCATAGTTGCCCTAAAAGTGACCATTGAAACAACTATAAAATAATAAGTAAAATTCCTGTGACCTGCCTTGACCTGACCTGGTCCCCTTTCAACAATGTGTTCTCCAAATCTGGCAACCACGTCTAGCAAATCATTCCATGGTTTATTTACGTGTCCACGTCTAGCAAATCATTCCATGGTTTATTTACTTGTCAAATCAGCCGGGACATAGATGAAGAAAACATATAATTCCTTACCAGAAGAAATATTTGGAGAGGAAGTTTGCATCTTCCACGGGTGACTTCTGCATCCTAAGAGCACCGCCAGTTTGATTTCACTGCACCTGTATCGCTGTGTCGCTCACATTTGTGTCCCTCCGCTTCCCTTTTCCTTGAGGATGACCCAGCCCTTGTTCTGTTCTGACTGCCCCACCTTGTGCCGACTGTAGCCTAAATGCGCAGATCAGAGGTGATGTCAATGTTGCGAAAATTGTCTCTTCCCAAGCCGGAGCTGCGACCACTATCCAACACACTATCGTACTATCCGGCTTCTCAGTTCAGCATTTACTGTTCTCGCACACTGCAGAGCGCACAACACAGACCGCAGCAAATGGGCTGTCTTGTCCTTTCCTTGATCCCAACAATGAGAACACGGTGGTTAGCGAGAGGATCATTTATGGGCTCGCCAAAGATCCCGAGCGCGTCATTTCCATAATGACAGGCCCCTGCAAAAAATGACACGGGTTGCATATTGTGGCAACCCAATTTGCAGAGACATAAACTACTACATTGCCCACCACTTTTTAGCAGGCTGGTTTCACCTCTTCTGCAATTATGTGACCTATTATTTGAATCAATAGGAGGATATGTGATATCATTAATTTGATAGAATGAATGTGGTCCTTCAGAAAACCCAGTTATATCACCTGGGGCTCCAAGCAAAGAATGTATTAGTCTAAAAATATTAGATAATAGAGTTAGTCTGGAGAATATTCAAGAAAAAGTAGGTTAAGTCCTGTCATTTTCTGGGTCATTCCACGAAATGAATCCTTTTGCGTCCTTTACATTTTACATTTTAGTAATTTAGCAGACACTCTTATCCAGAGCGAATTACAGTTAGTGAGTGCATACATTTTTCATACTGGCCCCCGCCCACCCACAACCCTGGCGTTGCAAGCGCCATGCTCTACCAACTGAGCTACAGGAGGGATCCCTTTGATGTTATAAGTACAACTTTTGCATCAATATTGCATTTTAAATGCCTGTAATATTAAACTAAATGGCCTTTAATATAGACCACATGGAAAATGCAATAAATCTGATTTTTAAACCTCTACTGCACATCATTGCCTTCAGGTGTGCAACAGAAAACATTTTATCCCCTCACACCCCTATATATTTGTTTAAATTCCTACACATGACAATATGTGATGACAATCTAATGAGGTCCAGAAGTTGGTATGATGTCACAATCAAAATATATTTTAGGATTCTTCAAAGTAGCCACCCTTTGCCTTGATGACAGCTTTGCACACTCTTGGCATTCTCTTAACCAGCTTCATGAGGAATTATTTTCCAACAGTCCTGAAGGAGTTCCCACATATGCTGAGCACTTGTTGGCTGCTTTTCCTTCCCTCTGCGGTCCAACTCATCCCAAACCATCTCAATTGGGTTGAGGTCGGGTGATTGTGGAGGCCAGGTCATCTGATGCAGCACTCCATCATTCTCCTTCTTGGTCAAATAGCATTTACACAGCCTGGAGGTGTGTTTTGGGTCATTGTCCTGTTGAAAAGCAAAATGATAGTCCCACTAGCGCAAACCAGATGGGATGGCGTATTGCTGCAGAATGCTGTGGTAGCCATGCTGGTTAAGTGTGCCTTGAATTCTAAATAACTCACCGACAGTGTCACCAGCAAAGCGGCCCCACAACGTAACACCTCCTCCTCCATGCTTCACGGTGGGAACCACACATGCGAGAGATCATCCGTTCACCTACTCTGCGTCTCACAAAGACACAGCGGTTGAAACCAAAAATCTCAAATTTGGACCAAATGACAGATTTCCACCGGTCTAATGTCCATTGCTCGTGTTTCTTGGCCCAAGCAAGTCTCTTCTTCTTATTGGTGTCCTTTAGTAGTGGTTTCTTTGCAGCAATTCGACCATGAAGGCTTGATTCACGCAGTCTCCTCTGAACAGTTGATGTTGAGATGTGTCTGTTACTTGAACTCTGTGAAGGATTTATTTGGGCTGCAATCTGATGTGCAGTTATTCTAATGAACTTATCCTCTGCAGCAAAGGTAACTCTGGGTCTTCCTTTCCTGTGTGCGGTCCTCATGAGAGCCAGTTTCATCATAGCGCTTGATGGTTTTGCGACTGCACTTGAAGAAACTTTTTAATATTCTTGAAATTTTCCACATTGACTGACCTTCATGTCTTAAAGTAATGATGTACTGTCGTTTCTCTTTGCTTATTTGAGCTGTTCTTGCCATAATATGGACTTGTGTGGTGAGTGTGGTGAAAGGAGTCCCAGGCGCAGGAGGGTAATCACCAAATACAGAGTTTATTCCTTCGTTGACACACACATGCGCTCCAATAGCGATCAACGAAACAGGCACAGGGAAACAAACATCCCTGGCAATTACACTGTAACGGAATCCAATAATACATAGGCACAGTAGGTGTGTGTCCAAACTTTTGACTGGTACTGTATATATATATTTTTTAATAGTTTTTGTTAGGAGAGGCTACTTTTTTGTTGCCTCAGGGCAATGTTGTTCAGTAGACTACTTTTCAGGGCAATATAATGCTCAATTAATGACATGTAATTTGATGTAAAATGATGGCCTTGGTCAATGGTATGCCAACATATCCACTGACATTCACAGCCTTCACAGGCAATGAACAGGGACATTCTATGGGGCGAAAGGAGCCTAATCAAGCATACCCTCTGATAGTGAGGACAGTGGGCTTGAGGACAGTGACAGCATGGGAAGAATGGGCCCCAGAATCAGGTTTGAGAGGCGGTGAAATACTAATTTGTGCCCAACTTGTATTTTCTTATGACATGTTTTATTTGTTATTATTGATACATTATCAGAAAGTCCTAAATTGTCCAAAAAGGAAGAGATGCAATATCTTTTAAAATTGATAAACAAAATGTGTGCAGTAAAAAGGGTTCTACCTGGAACTAAAAAAGGGTTCTCAAAATGTGGACAGCCGAAGAACTATAGTAATTTTTTTCATTCAATAACCTCTTAAAGGTGCAATATGCAGGAATCGCTCCACCATTTCCTGGTTGCAAAAAAATCTAATAGCTCGCTTAATTTCAGTTTGGCCAACAGCATACCACCCTGCTTCCCTGCTGGCTTGCCTCTGAAGATAAGCAGTGTTGGTCCTGGTCGGTCCCTGGATGGGAGACCAGAACCTGCTGGAAGTGGTGTTGGAGGCACTCTTTCCTCTGGTCTAAAAACAATATCCCAACGCCCCAGGGCAGTGATTGGGGACATTACCCTATGTAGGGTGCTGTCTTTCAGATGGGATGTTAAACGGGTGTCTTTCTTGACTCTCTGTGGTCACTTAAGATCCCCATTGCACTTATCGTAAGAGTAGGGGTGTTAACCCTGGTGTCCTGGCTAAATTCCCAATCTGTCCCTCATATCAATCTGTCCCTCATCCTCTCCCCTGTAACTATTCCCCAGGTCATTGCTGTAAATGAAAATGTGTTCTCAGTCAACTTACCTGGTAAAATAAGGGTAGAAATTGTTTTTAATGATGTGTAGAGAATCATTGTACAATCTAAACTGCTGTGAGATATATTTTCAATACAAATATTGTATTTTCAGCTGTTTGAGGCTGGTTGTACAAAACCGAAAGTAAAGCAAAAGCTAAACTAAGAACGGGAAGCATATAAATAGTGCATAGAACAGATCTACCGCTTCTTAGACATGCTTTCAATGAGAATGACAGATCTATAACTCACTTTTCTATGTGGTTTTGGTGGGGTCACCCAAAAAGTTACATATTGAAGCTTAAGATGGAAAACATATTTTTATTAAGTTGAACATGTGCTCTTCATGACAGAATGTTAAAATTAGGTGAAATCAAACGATTTTTTCAACAAGTTACACTACACAAAAAGGACTAATTCTGTGGAAAACGACCCTTCTACACTTTGAAATAGCAAGAACAAAATGAATAGTGTGGGCTACATCCAATGACTTTGAATCAAATAGCCTACATAATGCACAATCCTGTACAAAACTGTATTATATTTTAATAACCTGAGTCCATTTACTCACAAAACGTTAATTCACTCATAGTTAAATCCTTCAAAACAAGTTGAGATAGGAACAAATGATTCTACAAATGTCATTCACAAATTACTGTAGAATGATCAGATCACACCCTGTCAGACATCAAAGGCATAGTACCAACAATTCTTACAATCGTATTCTGTAGAGATTAACGAGCAAAAACAAACAGCAGGATCTGCTAACAGAGAACTTGAAACTTTCTATCAGCAATCACAATTTAATCAGTCCAGTTTTTTTGGGAGGATGAAAAGTCAGACATTCCATTATGGAACACAATGTTAGTCTAATAAAGCGTGCATAGTGGGCTACAAACAGTGTTCTCTTCACATCTTGACCCCTCATTATAATCAGTACACTCTTAGAAAAAGAAGGAAACTTAAAAGGGATTTTCGCCCCCCTTTGAAGCCTTTTCTAAGAGTGTAGGACAATCGGGTATGACGGAGACATCATGCCAAAATCCCTATTCTCTGGTGTCGGGTTACAAACAGTGTTTCTCAGTTCACCATCAGGTGACTCCATACAAACCCCTATCTTCCACACAGCTACTATGGTCAGGGCCGGAACCAAGGTTTGAGTTTTAGTGAGGTCTGGAAGGAAGGGGGGGGCTGTTTCTGAAAGTTGAAGCTCATTTACTGCATTTCTCTACAATAAAAAAACTTTTTTAAATGCTTATTTGGAGAACAAAAACAAGCGAAAACCCCAGACACACACCTTAGCTGCGGGTTCATTCACCTCAGTCAGATCTACAAACACAGCCTATAGTTATATACAATTGTAATGTTATACCCCTAAGAGGGAAATATGAGAAATGATTCACATGACACGTAGCATCAGCACCAAACTGAAAACCTATGACATTTTTTACTGGATTGTTTGCAGTATTGATTGCATAAGGATAGGCCATGTGGAGATGATCATATATGATTAGTACAGATTTCCTTAGGGGACTTTGCCAAGGGGCCCGACCCCAAGTTGTTGTTAACCACTGTAACTAACCTCTCTGCTTGCTTCCTCTGCTTTGCAGCCTGCCTCTGAGCCACACCACTGATCACCTGAGTGCCACATCACTGTGTCTCAGTAATATGAGAAACTTAGTATATTATTTTTCTCCATTTAACGTTGAGCTTCTTACTTGATCCTAGCTGGCTAAGTAATACTTGCCAGAACCCTTCAACATTACTGCC
>NW_025534863.1:0-35000 GCF_020615455.1 Coregonus clupeaformis
TGACTAACAGACCACAGACCTTCAACCAGCCAACCAACCGACTGACTAACACACCACAGACCTTCAACCAGCCAGCCAACCAACCAACTGACTAACAGACCACAGGCCTTCAACCAGCCAACCAACCGACTAACAGACCACAGACCTTCAACCAGCCAACCAACCAACTAACAGACCACAGACCTTCAACCAGCCAACCAACTGACTAACAGACCACATACATTCAACCAGCCAACCAACAGACTGACTAACAGACCACAGACCTTCAACCAGCCAACCAACCAACTGACTAACAGACCACAGACCTTCAACCAGCCAACCAACCAACTGACTAACAGACCACAGACCTTCAACCAGCCAACCAACTGACTGAATTACAGACCACAGACCTTCAACCAGCCAACCAACCGACTGACTAACAGACCACAGACCTTCAACCAGCCAACCAACCAACTGACTAAAAGACCACAGACCTTCAACCAGCCAACTAACCGACTGACTAACAGACCACAGACTTTCAACCAGCCAACCAACCAACTGACTAACAGACCACAGACCTTCAATCAGCCAACCAACCAACTGACTAACAGACCACAGACCTTCAACCAGCCAATCAACCAACTGACTAACAGACCACAGACCTTCAACCAGCCAACCAACCAACTGACTAACAGACCACATAACTTCAATCAGCCAACCAACCAACTGACTAACAGACCACAGACCTTCAACCAGCCAACAACCAACTGACTAACAGACCACAGACCTTCAACCAACCAACACACTGACTAACAGACCACAGACCTTCAACCAGCCAACCAGCCAACTGACTAACAGACCACAGACCTTCAACCAGCCAACCAACCAACCAACTAACAGACCACAGACCTTCAACCAGCCAACCAGCCAACTGACTAACAGACCACAGACCTTCAACCAGCCAACCAACCAACCAACTAACAGACCACAGATCTTCAACCAGCCAACCAACCAACCAACTGACTAACAGACCAAAGACCTTCAACGAACCAACACACTGACTAACAGACCACAGACCTTCAACCAGCCAACCATCCGACTGACTAACAGACCACAGACCTTCAACCAGCCAACCAACCACTGACTAAAAGACCACAGACCTTCAACCAGCCAACCAACCAACTGACTAACAGACCACAGACTTTCAACCAGCCAACCAACCAACTGACTAACAGACCACAGACCTTCAATCAGCCAACCAACCAACTGACTAACAGACCACAGACCTTCAACCAGCCAATCAACCAACTGACTAACAGACCACAGACCTTCAACCAGCCAACCAACCAACTGACTAACAGACCACATAACTTCAACCAGCCAACCAACCAACTGACTAACAGACCACATACCTTCAACCAGCCAACAACCAACTGACTAACAGACCACAGACCTTCAACCAGCCAACCAACCAACCAACTAACAGACCACGGACCTTCAACCAGCCGACCAACTGACTAACAGACCACAGATCTTCAACCAACCAACACACTGACTAACAGACCACAGACCTTCAACCAGCCAACCAACCAACTGACTAACAGACCACAGACTTTCAACCAGCCAACAAAAAAGTAACCAGAGAGGGAAAGAGGAAAAAGCAAAGAGGAGGTGGAGAAGGAGCAGGTAGAGAAAGAGGAGACAGAGAAAGAGCAGGTAGGGAAAGAGGAGGTAGAGAAAGAGGAGACAGAGAAAGAGGAGGTAGAGAAAGAGGATACAGAGAAAGAGGAGACAGAGAAAGAGGAGGTAGGGAAAGAGGAGACAGAGAAAGAGGATACAGAGAAAGAGGAGACAGAGAAAGAGGAGGTAGGGAAAGAGGAGGTCGAGAAACAGATAAAAAGGAGTTAAGGAGGAGGAAGAAAATGAGTGAGAGTAAAGAAGAGTGTCAGTGTGGCAGCCCAGACAGGGATGGTGACATTGCTGCTTGGACTGTTTTTCTGCTCGGTTGGGTATTTCAGAACTCATTCTCGCTCTCTGACATCTACAACCTGACAAGAACACCGGACATCGAATTAGTATCCCCCTCTTCCTCCTCTTGTCTTTAGTTGGAGCTACCACCACAGAGTCAGACCTTTAGTTGGAGCTACCATCACAGAGTCAGACCTTTAGTTGGAGCTACCACCACAGAGTCAGACCTTTAGTTGGAGCTACCATCACAGAGTCAGACCTTTAGTTGGAGCTACCACCACAGAGTCAGACCTTTAGTTGGAGCTACCACCACAGAGTCAGACCTTTAGTTGGAGCTACCATCACAGAGTCAGACCTTTAGTTGGAGCTACCATCACAGAGTCAGACCTTTAGTTGGAGCTACCACCACAGAGTCAGACCTTTAGTTGGAGCTACCACCACAGAGTCAGACCTTTAGTTGGAGCTACCACCACAGAGTCAGACCTTTAGTTGGAGCTACCACCACAGAGTCAGACCTTTAGTTGGAGCTACCACCATATAATCAGACCTTTAGTTGGAGCTACCACCACAGAGTCAGACCTTTAGTTGGAGCTACCACCACAGAGTCAGACCTTTAGTTGGAGCTACCACCACAGTCTGACCTTTAGTTGGAGCTACCACCACAGAGTCAGATCTTTATTGTGAGCTATCGTCCTGTAGCACTCACATCTGTGGCCATGAAATGCTTTGCGAGGCTGGTCATGGCTCACATTAACACTATCATCCCAGACACCCTGGACCCAATCCAATTCGCATACCGCCCCAACAGATCCACAGATGACGCAATCTCTATTGTACTCCACACTGCCCTTTCCCACCTGGACAAGAGGAACACCTATGTGAGAATGCTGTTCATTGACTACAGCTCAACTTCCTGACGGGCCGCCCCCAGGTGGTGAGTGTAGGCAACAACACATCCGCCACAGTGACCCTCAACATGGAGGCCCCTCAGGGATGCGTGCTTAGTCTCCTCCTGTACTCCCTGTTCACCCACGACTGTGTGGCCGTGCACGACTTCAACACCATCATTGAGTTTGTGGACGACCTGACAATGGTAGGCCTAATCACTAACCCTAACCCTATAGGCAAGAGGTCTGAGACCTGGCAGTGCCAGAACAACGACACTCTCCCTCAATGTCAGCAAGAGAAAGGAGCAGATCGTGGACTACAGGAATCGAAGGGCCAAGCACTCCCCCATTCACATCGACGGGGCTGTAGTGGGGAGGGTCGAGAGCTTCAAGTTCCTCGGTGTCCACATCATTAAGGACCTATCATGGTCCACACACACCAACACAGTCGTGAAGAGGGCACGACAACACCTCTTCGATGGGCACGGCAACACCTCTTCCCCCCTCAGGAGGCTGAAAACATTTGGCATGTCCCTCAGATCCAGCTGCGCCACTGAGAGCATCTTGACTGGCTGCATCACCACTTGGTATGGCAACTGTCAGATGCAAGCAGTCAGATGCAACTGCTTGTCATCTGACTGCAAGGCACTACAGAGGGTAGTGAGTAAGGTCCAGTACATCACTGGGGCCGAGCTCCCTGCCATCCAGGACCTCTATACCAGGCGGTGTCAGAGGAAGGCCTGGAAAATTGTACTGACTAAAGCTATTGGACACTTTTATGCACAGCGAAGCACTATCACAAACAAACCCCTCAAATTGAATATTGATTTAAATTATATATTTTTCTCTCTTGTAGCTGAAGTACAAACCTAATTAAAGAACATTCTCATTTTCATTCAACTTTATTCTCCACCCCTGGGAAATTCTAGAAAATAAAACAATTATAATTGTAATGGTAAAATTATTTCTCTGTATTCCATCTTTGTGATCCATGTTCCAGTTAGATATTGAACATTATTTTCCCCCTTTACAGTTATGCTATTGAAACGACTGATCTTTTCTAATAGGTTCTGAGAAGAAGCCTGTTTCCCTCAAGGTAACTGAACTCTATTTCCTAGGCAGATTTGCATCTTAATCAAATATGCACTATTCAATGAATTATTATTCCACTTTTGATGGAAATTTGTAGAAATGTATCATTTTCTTCAATTATCTATGAACCTCATGTTCATCAAAAAATAAATGTCTATTACAAACCCCATGAATGTTTATTACAAACCCCATAAATGGCTATTACAAACCCTATAAATGTATATTACAAACCCCATGAATGTCTATTACAAACCCTATAAATGTCTATTACAAACCCCATAAATGTCTATTACAAACCCTATAAATGTCTATTACAAACCCCATGAATGTTTATTACAAACCCCATGAATGTATATTACAAACCATATAAATGTATATTACAAACCCCATGAGTATATAAGAAAAGTGGGAAATAAGGATTCATAATTATTATTATAATTTATCAATGTTATGTTCATCACACTTCATTATGTTCTAATATGACCAATCAATGTTATGTTCATTATTGATCAATGTATAATATGTTTTATATATATGTCATTATTGATCTATGTGTAATATCTTTTGTATTTGTGTTATTATTGATCTATATATAACATGTTTCAAATGTACGTATTATTCTCAGGATCCCCTCGGAGACACATATATATTTCGGAATAAATAAATGAATCATTAAATTCAGACTGATTGCTTTTTAATCAAACTACCAACAGAGTTGCTTCAGCCAGCATTAGGTACTCAAGACAAGACACTAAATCTCACAGATAACACACAAACCCTGAAACAAAACCTATCTAAATCTCACACATTACATGAGAAACTCTCAACATCAGCAGGGAAAAACATGTCAACATCCTCCCAGCAGATGGCCAGGTATTCATCCCAACTGGCACCCTATTCCCCATTTAGTGCACTACTTTTGACCGGAGACCGCTATTTAGGACACAACCTAGCTATCTCTGAGAAACCATATCACCCAAAACATGAGGACAATCAAACACAATAAATATAATCTCCTCTCCCCCCATCTCTTCCTTTGCCCGCGGTGACTTGACCAATAAGTCGCCCCAAGTAACTGTGACCTCCTCAGACATGCTGCTGTGTGTTTAACCTGCTGCTGTGATTTACTCTACAACGTACCACCTGGTGACAACACATCACCTAGAGACAAGACTCTCTCTCTCTCCCTCCCTCCCTCCTCCCCTCTTCTCTCTCTCTCTCTCTCTCTCTCTCTCTCTCTCTCTCTCTCTCTCTCTCTCCCTCCCTCCTCTCCTCTCCTCCTCTCTCCCTCCCTCTCCTCCTCTCCTCTCTCTCTCTCTCTCTCTCTCTCTCTCTCCCTCCCTCCCTCCCTCCCTTCCCTCCTCTCTCCCTCTCTCCTCTCTCCTCCTCCCTCCTCCCTCCTCTCCTTCTCTCCCTCCTCCTCCCTCCCTCCCTCCCTCCCTCCCTCTCCTCCCTCTCTCCCTCTCCTCCCTCCCTCCCTCTCTCCCTCCCTCCCGCCCTTTCTAAAGAATATAGACATTTCAAATGTTATATTATTGGCTATGTCCAGTGTTACAGGCTTTGGTTTTTCCATTTATGTTTTGAGGTTAGACTTTAGCACGTATAGCTCGTTAGCACGTAGGGCACACCAATTGGTGTCACCTCGTTAGTCAGTACGTGTTACACCTGTGCTGGTTGCCACTTGTGCTGGCCCAGGTGCTATTTAAGAGTGGCTGGCCCAGCACTCCAGTTGTCTTGATAGATGTGGAGGGTTATTACCTTTAGTTGGCGCTCCCAATTTTGATTGATAGACAAACAATCCTTTATCTGTTTTCCCTGATTTAGTTATGCTCCACTTTGTGGTTTGCTTCCTGTCATTAAGTTTGGTGTTTCTTTTGTTTTCCCTCTTCTTGGGCAGATTTAGTGGGTCTCATAGTGGGTCTTTTAGGTCCCAGTTGTTGTTGCTAGCAAACATTCTTTGGACACCCCCATGAGTGTCTTTCAGAACCCCTCCTAAAACCCCACCTGTTTCATTTTGGTTGTTGTCAGTGACCCTTTGTTAGTTCCCCCTTCTGTTTGAGCGACGTTATTTGGTTTTCTTGCTGGGGAACGTAACAAAATGGGGGCTCGTCCGGGATCTTGTTTCCCATTAGTATGGTAGTCGCTGTAGTCACCTACTCTGAAGGTCTGCTCTGCCCAGATATTTGAGTGTTCAAAATACACTTCTGTGATAGAGTTTGTCATTGAAATCCAACTTGAGGGGTTAAAACAGTTGCATAAACATGCAGACTTTTAAAAAAATGAAGCCATGGACTTTAAGTTAGAAGCATTTGTGGAAAACCCTACATGGAGATACTAGTGGAAACCCTACATGGAGATACTAGTGGAAACCCTACATGGAGATACTAGTGGAAACCCTACATGGAGATACTAGTGAAAACCCTACATGGGAGATACTAGTGGAAACCCTACATGGAGATACTAGTGGAAACCCTACATGGAGATACTAGTGGAAACCCTACATGGGAGATACTAGTGGAAACCCTACATGGAGATACTAGTGGAAACCCTACATGGGAGATACTAGTGGAAACCCTACATGGGAGATACTAGTGGAAACCCTACATGGGAGATACTAGTGGAAACCCTACATGGAGATACTAGTGGAAACCCTACATGGAGATACTAGTGGAAACCCTACATGGAGATACTAGTGAAAACCCTACATGGAGATACTAGTGGAAACCCTACATGGAGATACTAGTGGAAACCCTACATGGAGATACTAGTGGAAACCCTACATGGGAGATACTAGTGGAAACCCTACATGGAGATACTAGTGGAAACCCTACATGGAGATACTAGTGGAAACCCTACATGGAGATACTAGTGGAAACCCTACATGGAGATACTAGTGGAAACCCTACATGGGAGATACTAGTGGAAACCCTACATGGGAGATACTAGTGGAAACCCTACATGGAGATACTAGTGGAAACCCTACATGGAGATACTAGTGGAAACCCTACATGGGGAGATACTAGTGGAAACCCTACATGGAGATACTAGTGGAAACCCTACATGGAGATACTAGTGGAAACCCTACATGGAGATACTAGTGGAAACCCTACATGGAGATACTAGTGGAAACCCTACATGGGAGATACTAGTGGAAACCCTACATGGGAGATACTAGTGGAAACCCTACATGGAGATACTAGTGGAAACCCTACATGGGAGAAACTAGTGGAAACCCTACATGGGAGATACTAGTGGAAACCCTACATGGGCGATACTAGTGAAAACCCTACATGGAGATACTAGTGGAAACCCTACATGGAGATACTAGTGGAAACCCTACATGGAGATACTAGTGAAAACCCTACATGGAGATACTAGTGGAAACCCTACATGGGAGATACTAGTGAAAACCCTACATGGAGATACTAGTGAAAACCCTACATGGAGATACTAGTGGAAACCCTACATGGAGATACTAGTGGAAACCCTACATGGAGATACTAGTGAAAACCCTACATGGGAGATACTAGTGGAAACCCTACATGGAGATACTAGTGGAAACCCTACATGGAGATACTAGTGGAAACCCTACATGGGAGATACTAGTGGAAACCCTACATGGAGATACTAGTGGAAACCCTACATGGAGATACTAGTGGAAACCCTACATGGAGATACTAGTGGAAACCCTACATGGGAGATACTAGTGAAAACCCTACATGGAGATACTAGTGAAAACCCTACATGGAGATACTAGTGGAAACCCTACATGGAGATACTAGTGGAAACCCTACATGGAGATACTAGTGAAAACCCTACATGGGAGATACTAGTGAAAACCCTACATGGAGATACTAGTGGAAACCCTACATGGAGATACTAGTGGAAACCCTACATGGGAGATACTAGTGGAAACCCTACATGGAGATACTAGTGGAAACCCTACATGGAGATACTAGTGGAAACCCTACATGGGAGATACTAGTGGAAACCCTACATGGAGATACTAGTGGAAACCCTACATGGAGATACTAGTGGAAACCCTACATGGAGATACTAGTGGAAACCCTACATGGAGATACTAGTGGAAACCCTACATGGAGATACTAGTGGAAACCCTACATGGGAGATACTAGTGGAAACCCTACATGGAGATACTAGTGGAAACCCTACATGGAGATACTAGTGGAAACCCTACATGGAGATACTAGTGAAAACCCTACATGGAGATACTAGTGGAAACCCTACATGGAGATACTAGTGAAAACCCTACATGGGAGATACTAGTGGAAACCCTACATGGAGATACTAGTGGAAACCCTACATGGAGATACTAGTGGAAACCCTACATGGGAGATACTAGTGGAAAACCCTACATGGAGATACTAGTGGAAACCCTACATGGAGATACTAGTGGAAACCCTACATGGGAGATACTAGTGGAAACCCTACATGGAGATACTAGTGGAAACCCTACATGGAGATACTAGTGGAAACCCACATGGAGATACTAGTGGAAACCCTACATGGAGATACTAGTGGAAACCCTACATGGAGATACTAGTGGAAACCCTACATGGGAGATACTAGTGGAAACCCTACATGGAGATACTAGTGGAAACCCTACATGGAGATACTAGTGGAAACCCTACATGGAGATACTAGTGAAAACCCTACATGGAGATACTAGTGGAAACCCTACATGGAGATACTAGTGAAAACCCTACATGGAGATACTAGTGGAAACCCTACATGGAGATACTAGTGAAAACCCTACATGGAGATACTAGTGGAAACCCTACATGGAGATACTAGTGAAAACCCTACATGGAGATACTAGTGAAAACCCTACATGGGAGATACTAGTGGAAACCCTACATGGAGATACTAGTGAAAACCCTACATGGAGATACTAGTGGAAACCCTACATGGAGATACTAGTGAAAACCCTACATGGAGATACTAGTGGAAACCCTACATGGGAGATACTAGTGGAAACCCTACATGGAGATACTAGTGGAAACCCTACATGGAGATACTAGTGGAAACCCTACATGGGAGATACTAGTGAAAACCCTACATGGAGATACTAGTGAAAACACTACATGGGAGATACTAGTGGAAACCCTACATGGAGATACTAGTGGAAACCCTACATGGAGATACTAGTGGAAACCCTACATGGGAGATACTAGTGGAAACCCTACATGGAGATACTAGTGGAAACCCTACATGGAGATACTAGTGAAAACCCTACATGGAGATACTAGTGGAAACCCTACATGGGAGATACTAGTGGAAACCCTACATGGGAGATACTAGTGGAAACCCTACATGGGAGATACTAGTGGAAACCCTACATGGGAGATACTAGTGGAAACCCTACATGGGAGATACTAGTGAAAAACCCTACATGGGAGATACTAGTGGAAACCCTACATGGAGATACTAGTGGAAACCCTACATGGGAGATACTAGTGAAAACCCTACATGGGAGATACTAGTGGAAACCCTACATGGGAGATACTAGTGAAAACCCTACATGGGAGATACTAGTGGAAACCCTACATGGAGATACTAGTGAAAACCCTACATGGGAGATACTAGTGGAAACCCTACATGGGAGATACTAGTGGAAACCCTACATGGGAGATACTAGTGGAAACCCTACATGGAGATACTAGGTGGAAACCCACATGGAGATACTAGTGGAAACCCTACATGGAGATACTAGCGGAAACCCTACATGGAGATACTAGTGGAAACCCTACATGGTGATACTAGTGGAAACCCTACATGGGAGATACTAGTGGAAACCCTACATGGAGATACTAGTGGAAACCCTACATGGAGATACTAGTGGAAACCCTACATGGAGATACTAGTGGAAACCCTACATGGAGATACTAGTGGAAACCCTACATGGAGATACTAGTGGAAACCCTACATGGGAGATACTAGTGGAAACCCTACATGGAGATACTAGTGAAAACCCTACATGGAGATACTAGTGGAAACCCTACATGGAGATACTAGTGGAAACCCTACATGGAGATACTAGTGGAAACCCTACATGGAGATACTAGTGGAAACCCTACATGGAGATACTAGTGGAAACCCTACATGGGAGATACTAGTGAAAACCCTACATGGAGATACTAGTGGAAACCCTACATGGAGATACTAGTGGAAACCCTACATGGAGATACTAGTGGAAACCCTACATGGAGATACTAGTGGAAACCCTACATGGGAGATACTAGTGGAAACCCTACATGGAGATACTAGTGGAAACCCTACATGGGAGATACTAGTGGAAACCCTACATGGAGATACTAGTGAAAACCCTACATGGGAGATACTAGTGAAAACCCTACATGGAGATACTAGTGGAAACCCTACATGGAGATACTAGTGGAAACCCTATATGGAGATACTAGTGGAAACCCTACATGGAGATACTAGTGGAAACCCTACATGGAGATACTAGTGGAAACCCTACATGGAGATACTAGTGAAAACCCTACATGGGAGATACTAGTGGAAACCCTACATGGGAGATACTAGTGGAAACCCTACATGGAGATACTAGTGGAAACCCTACATGGAGATACTAGTGGAAACCCTACATGGAGATACTAGTGGAAACCCTACATGGAGATACTAGTGGAAACCCTACATGGAGATACTAGTGGAAACCCTACATGGAGATACTAGTGAAAACCCTACATGGGAGATACTAGTGGAAACCCTACATGGAGATACTAGTGGAAACCCTACATGGGAGATACTAGTGGAAACCCTACATGGAGATACTAGTGGAAACCCTACATGGGAGATACTAGTGGAAACCCTACATGGAGATACTAGTGGAAACCCTACATGGAGATACTAGTGGAAACCCTACATGGGAGATACTAGTGGAAACCCTACATGGGAGATACTAGTGAAAACCCTACATGGAGATACTAGTGGAAACCCTACATGGAGATACTAGTGGAAACCCTACATGGGAGATACTAGTGGAAACCCTACATGGAGATACTAGTGGAAACCCTACATGGAGATACTAGTGGAAACCCTACATGGAGATACTAGTGGAAACCCTACATGGGAGATACTAGTGGAAACCCTACATGGGAGATACTAGTGGAAACCCTACATGGAGATACTAGTGGAAACCCTACATGGGAGATACTAGTGGAAACCCTACATGGAGATACTAGTGGAAACCCTACATGGAGATACTAGTGGAAACCCTACATGGAGATACTAGTGGAAACCCTACATGGGAGATACTAGTGAAAACCCTACATGGGAGATACTAGTGGAAACCCTACATGGAGATACTAGTGGAAACCCTACATGGAGATACTAGTGGAAACCCTACATGGAGATACTAGTGGAAACCCTACATGGAGATACTAGTGGAAACCCTACATGGAGATACTAGTGGAAACCCTACATGGAGATACTAGTGGAAAACCCTACATGGAGATACTAGTGGAAACCCCTACATGGAGATACTAGTGGAAACCCTACATGGAGATACTAGTGGAAACCCTACATGGAGATACTAGTGGAAACCCTACATGGAGATACTAGTGGAAACCCTACATGGGAGATACTAGTTGAAACCCTACATGGAGATACTAGTGGAAACCCTACATGGAGATACTAGTGGAAACCCTACATGGGAGATACTAGTGGAAACCCTACATGGAGATACTAGTGGAAACCCTACATGGAGATACTAGTGGAAACCCTACATGGAGATACTAGTGGAAACCCTACATGGAGATACTAGTGGAAACCCTACATGGGAGATACTAGTGGAAACCCTACATGGAGATACTAGTGGAAACCCTACATGGGAGATACTAGTGGAAACCCTACATGGAGATACTAGTGGAAACCCTACATGGAGATACTAGTGGAAACCCTACATGGAGATACTAGTGGAAACCCTACATGGAGATACTAGTGAAAACCCTACATGGAGATACTAGTGAAAACCCTACTTGGAGATACTAGTGAAAACCCTACATGGAGATACTAGTGGAAACCCTACATGGAGATACTAGTGGAAACCCTACATGGGAGATACTAGTGGAAACCCTACATGGAGATACTAGTGGAAACCCTACATGGGAGATACTAGTGGAAACCCTACATGGAGATACTAGTGGAAACCCTACATGGGAGATACTAGTGGAAACCCTACATGGGAGATACTAGTGGAAACCCTACATGGAGATACTAGTGAAAACCCTACATGGAGATACTAGTGGAAACCCTACATGGAGATACTAGTGGAAACCCTACATGGAGATACTAGTGGAAACCCTACATGGGAGATACTAGTGGAAAACCCTACATGGAGATACTAGTGAAAATCCTACATGGAGATACTAGTGAAAACCCTACATGGAGATACTAGTGATAACCCTACATGGGAGATACTAGTGGAAACCCTACATGGAGATACTAGTGGAAACCCTACATGGAGATACTAGTGGAAACCCTACATGGAGATACTAGTGAAAACCCTACATGGAGATACTAGTGGAAACCCTACATGGAGATACTAGTGGAAACCCTACATGGGAGATACTAGTGGAAACCCTACATGGAGATACTAGTGGAAACCCTACATGGGAGATACTAGTGGAAACCCTACATGGAGATACCAGTGGAAACCCTACATGGAGATACTAGTGGAAACCCTACATGGGAGATACTAGTGAAAACCCTACATGGGAGATACTAGTGGAAACCCTACATGGAGATACTAGTGGAAACCCTACATGGGAGATACTAGTGGAAACCCTACATGGAGATACTAGTGGAAACCCTACATGGGAGATACTAGTGGAAACCCTACATGGAGATACTAGTGAAAACCCTACATGGAGATACTAGTGGAAACCCTACATGGAGATACTAGTGGAAACCCTACATGGAGATACTAGTGGAAACCCTACATGGAGATACTAGTGGAAACCCTACATGGAGATACTAGTGGAAACCCTACATGGAGATACTAGTGGAAACCCTACATGGGAGATACTAGTGGAAACCCTACATGGAGATACTAGTGGAAACCCTACATGGGAGATACTAGTGGAAACCCTACATGGAGATACTAGTGGAAACCCTACATGGAGATACTAGTGAAAACCCTACATGGAGATACTAGTGGAAACCCTACATGGAGATACAAGTGAAAACCCTACATGGAGATACTAGTGGAAACCAGTGGCGGCTCCTGAAAAAATTCTCAGGAGGGGCAATTTTTCTGATGATTTAGGTGACCTACACACATTTAAAAAAAGATATGTCCAGCAACAACATGAAGACAGGGGCAGCATATAAGTCAATACCAGAAGCATTTATTGACTGATCTCAAAAGTGTTGGCTTACCAGGGTTGGTGGAGCCCTCAGTTTCATCTTTGCCTCGCAAAGCTAACTCAAACACTCCGCAAAACTTCACACACTGGATTAGCCGGCTGAGGATGTGGCGGTTCTTGCTAATGTCGTAGTAAATATATTTGTTATAGTGAATATGGAATATGATATGTTGAGTAAAATGTTGTGCTAAGATCTATTTAGGTCAGGAGCTGGTTATAAGTTATGTTCCTATCCAATAACAATGGACAAAAGGGTCCTATCTTGTCAGCCTTGTCAGCAGGTGGCCAAGGACAACACCCACGCCATAGGCCTCTCAGTTCTTCCAACTCACGAGTTCTTGCTCTGAGGACACACACACACACAAACACACACACACACACATCATCACTGTTAAACACACACACACACACACATCATCACTGTTAAACACACACACACACACACACACACAAAAATCCCCTCTCTTAGGGCTGAACATTTGAAGACAGAGAACCCGACTCAGAGCCAATGCAACAGTGACAGTAGCCTGGAGGGGACTCGCCCAACTCATCAGGACCAATCAGAAGATCAGAACTACTAGATTGAACCTACTTCATTTATTGCATAAAATGTCTGCACACAATGTTTCGGGGCTCTCTTCAGATAATAATAATAATAAATAATAATATGCCATTTAGCAGACGCTTTTATCCAAAGCGACTTACAGTCATGCGTGCATACATTTTTGTGTATGGGTGGTCCCGGGGATCGAACCCACTACCTTGGCGTTACAAGCACCATGCTCTACCAGCTGAGCTACAGAAAGTGGATACTCATGGATGCGCATTGCAATTGTAAAATGTCAACACAATTGGAGACACCACGTCATTTTTGGAGACATGTTATTGACAGTAAACTATTGTAGATGCGACTGCTAACTAAATAAAACATTTTAGCTGGCTAGCTAATCATCTTAGCTAAATGTGGGGCAAACAATTCAGTTATTTACCGTTAATTTGAGGGATTGGGGTGAAAGAAATCGAGTTACATAGTGATACTTTACGATATACTGTATTGACAATATCGCAATATTTTAGCGCTAGTTGGCTGTACCTGCACCAAAACACCATTATTGTTCCTTCATAGCTTGTTCTCAATCTTTTCACATTGGGAGCCAATTTGTTTTCAGCACTTTTATTTCCATGACTGATCAAAACTCGTTCTCATGGCTTTCTGATCCCTCTGCAACAGACATATGGTGCGCAATAAAATCACAGTATCGAATCGCAATACGTATAGAATCATGAGACTCGCAATGCTGATGCATATATCTTATCGTGAGGTTCCTGGCAATTCCCAGCCCAAGTTCATTTGCCACAACAAATCTCTTCGCTAGCAAACGCAATGCGTCTCCAGCAATGTTTACTTTTTTGACGTTCTATGGCATCTCCACTTTCCAAGCATATATGACCACATGTAATATTTTGGTAAGTGATGCAAATAGTGAACTATGTAGGGCCAGGATGTAAAATATATGTAGCTGCAGCAATTTCTCTTATCTGATATGGTAAGTAATGGGGCTTGATTTATAGCTCCCTAAGAGTTTGACGAACGGGTCCGTGAACGTGATTGCAGATATCTTTACCTCTGAATAAACTGCCTTATATTATACAATTATCCACCTTGTCCAAAAGTCTCTACTTTTTCTCCGTTCTCCAGTAAACTTGTTTTATCAACAATAGTAAGGTTCAATGACACAGAAAGCAGTTCAATGTCGGGGTGGAGTCGCTCACTTACCAGGATCGCGGTCCGCTCTGACCAGGGTGAAGGTGGCCGGCTCCACCTCTCTGCCAGCAGCGTTTTCATTATTTAGTCCGTTCGTAGCGGGTATGTACACGATCAACAAGATCAGTCCAAAACCGAAGATCAGTCCAAAGCAGAATGTTTGCAGAATGTTTGTAAACTAAGTCTACAAATTAAAAACATAAAATAACGCCACACTGCAGGTCGCAACATAGACGCTGATAGCCGCCATTGTCTTAGTTACGTTCAACGTTACGTCACGTATGACGAAGCGTAAGTGCATGCACACAGACACCCATAGAGAATGTATTGAAAGCTTTGAAATGTGAAAAAAATAAATTTTACATGACAGGCTATGAGAGACTTCTGGGCGATTTTCAACCTGACTGAAATCGCCCAAAAAACGGGCGGGGCCATTTGAAGCACGACTTTAGCCTGATTTGACATTTAGTGGCTGGCAGATCAGACGTGAACACTGATAACTGCTGTTGCCGTGATATAATTTTTTATAAATTTATAAAAAAAAATATATTTTTTTTATTTTTTTTATTTTTTTATAATTGATTAGAAAAAAAATCCCTTCCTTTTCCCGTTTGGCAGTGCGTCGCCCATATCGCCCTATTGAACAAGCCGTCCCTGGTGGAAACCCTACATGGAGATACTAGTGGAAACCCTACATGGAGATACTAGTGGAAACCCTACATGGAGATACTAGTGGAAACCATACATGGAGATACTAGTGGAAACCCTACATGGAGATACTAGTGGAAACCCTACATGGAGATACTAGTGAAAACCCTACATGGAGATACTAGTGGAAACCCTACATGGGAGATACTAGTGGAAACCCTACATGGAGATACTAGTGGAAACCCTACATGGAGATACTAGTGGAAACCCTACATGGAGATACTAGTGGAAACCCTACATGGAGATACTAGTGGAAACCCTACATGGGAGATACTAGTGGAAACCCTACATGGGAGATACTAGTGAAAACCCTACATGGGAGATACTAGTGGAAACCCTACATGGGAGATACTAGTGAAAACCCTACATGGAGATACTAGTGGAAACCCTACATGGAGATACTAGTGGAAACCCTACATGGAGATACTAGTGAAAACCCTACATGGAGATACTAGTGGAAACCCTACATGGAGATACTAGTGGAAACCCTACATGGAGATACTAGTGGAAACCCTACATGGAGATACTAGTGGAAACCCTACATGGAGATACTAGTGGAAACCCTACATGGAGATACTAGTGGAAACCCTACATGGAGATACTAGTGAAAACCCTACATGGAGATACTAGTGGAAACCCTACATGGGAGATACTAGTGGAAACCCTACATGGAGATACTAGTGGAAACCCTACATGGAGATACTAGTGGAAACCCCTACATGGAGATACTAGTGGAAACCCTACATGGAGATACTAGTGGAAACCCTACATGGGAGATACTAGTGGAAACCCACATGGGAGATACTAGTGAAAACCCTACATGGGAGATACTAGTGGAAACCCTACATGGGAGATACTAGTGAAAACCCTACATGGAGATACTAGTGGAAACCCTACATGGAGATACTAGTGGAAACCCTACATGGAGATACTAGTGGAAACCCTACATGGGGATACTAGTGGAAACCCTACATGGAGATACTAGTGGAAACCCTACATGGAGATACTAGTGGAAACCCTACATGGAGATACTAGTGGAAACCCTACATGGGAGATACTAGTGGAAACCCTACATGGAGATACTAGTGGAAACCCTACATGGAGATACTAGTGGAAACCCTACATGGAGATACTAGTGAAAACCCTACATGGAGATACTAGTGGAAACCCTACATGGAGATACTAGTGGAAACCCTACATGGGAGATACTAGTGGAAACCCTACATGGAGATACTAGTGGAAACCCTACATGGAGATACTAGTGGAAACCCTATGGAGATACTAGTGAAAACCCTAAATGGAGATACTAGTGGAAACCCTACATGGAGATACTAGTGGAAACCCTACATGGAGATACTAGTGGAAACCCTACATGGAGATACTAGTGGAAACCCTACATGGGAGATACTAGTGGAAACCCTACATGGGAGATACTAGTGGAAACCCTACATGGAGATACTAGTGGAAACCCTACATGGGAGATACTAGTGGAAACCCTACATGGGAGATACTAGTGGAAACCCTACATGGGAGATACTAGTGGAAACCCTACATGGAGATACTAGTGAAAACCCTACATGGAGATACTAGTGGAAAACCCTACATGGGAGATACTAGTGGAAACCCTACATGGAGATACTAGTGGAAACCCTACATGGAGATACTAGTGGAAACCCCTACATGGAGATACTAGTGGAAACCCTACATGGAGATACTAGTGGAAACCCTACATGGAGATACTAGTGGAAACCCTACATGGGAGATACTAGTGGAAACCCTACATGGAGATACTAGTGGAAACCCTACATGGAGATACTAGTGGAAACCCTACATGGGAGATACTAGTGGAAACCCTACATGGAGATACTAGTGGAAACCCTACATGGAGATACTAGTGGAAACCCTACATGGAGATACTAGTGGAAACCCTACATGGAGATACTAGTGGAAACCCTACATGGAGATACTAGTGAAAACCCTACATGGAGATACTAGTGGAAACCCTACATGGGAGATACTAGTGGAAACCCTACATGGAGATACTAGTGGAAACCCTACATGGAGATACTAGTGAAAACCCTACATGGAGATACTAGTGGAAACCCTACATGGAGATACTAGTGGAAACCCTACATGGAGATACTAGTGGAAACCCTACATGGAGATACTAGTGGAAACCCTACATGGAGATACTAGTGGAAACCCTACATGGAGATACTAGTGGAAACCCTACATGGAGATACTAGTGGAAACCCTACATGGAGATACTAGTGGAAACCCCTACATGGAGATACTAGTGGAAACCCTACATGGAGATACTAGTGGAAACCCTACATGGGAGATACTAGTGGAAACCCTACATGGGAGATACTAGTGGAAACCCTACATGGAGATACTAGTGGAAACCCTACATGGAGATACTAGTGGAAACCCTACATGGAGATACTAGTGGAAAACCCTACATGGGAGATACTAGTGGAAACCCTACATGGGAGATACTAGTGGAAACCCTACATGGGAGATACTAGTGGAAACCCTACATGGGAGATACTAGTGGAAACCCTACATGGGAGATACTAGTGGAAACCCTACATGGAGATACTAGTGAAAACCCTACATGGAGATACTAGTGGAAACCCTACATGGAGATACTAGTGAAAACCCTACATGGAGATACTAGTGGAAACCCTACATGGAGATACTAGTGGAAACCCTACATGGGAGATACTAGTGGAAACCCTACATGGAGATACTAGTGGAAACCCTACATGGAGATACTAGTGGAAACCCTACATGGAGATACTAGTGGAAACCCTACATGGAGATACTAGTGGAAACCCTACATGGAGATACTAGTGGAAACCCTACATGGAGATACTAGTGGAAACCCTACATGGAGATACTAGTGGAAACCCTACATGGAGATACTAGTGGAAACCCTACATGGGAGATACTAGTGGAAACCCTACATGGAGATACTAGTGGAAACCCTACATGGGAGATACTAGTGGAAACCCTACATGGAGATACTAGTGGAAACCCTACATGGGAGATACTAGTGGAAACCCTACATGGAGATACTAGTGGAAACCCTACATGGGAGATACTAGTGGAAACCCTACATGGAGATACTAGTGGAAACCCTACATGGAGATACTAGTGGAAACCCTACATGGGAGATACTAGTGAAACCCTACATGGAGATACTAGTGGAAACCCTACATGGAGATACTAGTGGAAACCCATGGGACATGGAGAACCCTACATGGAGATACTAGTGGAAACCCTACATGGAGATACTAGTGGAAACCCTACATGGGAGATACTAGTGGAAACCCTACATGGGAGATACTAGTGGAAACCCTACATGGGAGATACTAGTGGAAACCCTACATGGAGATACTAGTGGAAACCCTACATGGAGATACTAGTGGAAACCCTACATGGGAGATACTAGTGGAAACCCTACATGGGAGATACTAGTGGAAACCCTACATGGGAGATACTAGTGGAAACCCTACATGGAGATACTAGTGGAAACCCTACATGGGAGATACTAGTGGAAACCCTACATGGGAGATACTAGTGGAAACCCTACATGGGAGATACTAGTGGAAACCCTACATGGAGATACTAGTGGAAACCCTACATGGAGATACTAGTGGAAACCCTACATGGAGATACTAGTGGAAACCCTACATGGAGATACTAGTGGAAACCCTACATGGAGATACTAGTGGAAACCCTACATGGAGATACTAGTGGAAACCCTACATGGAGATACTAGTGGAAACCCTACATGGAGATACTAGTGGAAACCCTACATGGAGATACTAGTGGAAACCCTACATGGAGATACTAGTGGAAACCCTACATGGAGATACTAGTGGAAACCCTACATGGAGATACTAGTGGAAACCCTACATGGGAGATACTAGTGGAAACCCTACATGGGAGATACTAGTGGAAACCCTACATGGAGATACTAGTGGAAACCCTACATGGGAGATACTAGTGGAAACCCTACATGGGAGATACTAGTGGAAACCCTACATGGGAGATACTAGTGGAAACCCTACATGGGAGATACTAGTGAAAACCCTACATGGAGATACTAGTGGAAACCCTACATGGGAGATACTAGTGGAAACCCTACATGGAGATACTAGTGGAAACCCTACATGGAGATACTAGTGGAAACCCTACATGGAGATACTAGTGGAAACCCTACATGGAGATACTAGTGGAAACCCTACATGGAGATACTAGTGGAAACCCTACATGGAGATACTAGTGGAAACCCTACATGGAGATACTAGTGAAAACCCTACATGGAGATACTAGTGGAAACCCTACATGGAGATACTAGTGAAAACCCTACATGGAGATACTAGTGGAAACCCTACATGGGAGATACTAGTGGAAACCCTACATGGAGATACTAGTGGAAACCCTACATGGGAGATACTAGTGGAAACCCTACATGGGAGATACTAGTGGAAACCCTAAGGGAAGGAAACCACATGGAGATACTAGTGGAAACCCTACATGGGAGATACTAGTGGAAACCCTACATGGAGATACTAGTGGAAACCCTACATGGAGATACTGATGGGAAACCCTACATGGAGATACTAGGGGAAACCCTACATGGAGATACTAGTGGAAACCCTACATGGAGATACTAGTGGAAACCCTACATGGAGATACTAGTGGAAACCCTACATGGAGATACTAGTGGAAACCCTACATGGAGATACTAGTGAAACCCTACATGGGAGATACTAGTGGAAACCCTACATGGAGATACTAGTGGAAACCCTACATGGAGATACTAGTGGAAACCCTACATGGGAGATACTAGTGGAAACCCTACATGGAGATACTAGTGGAAACCCTACATGGAGATACTAGTGGAAACCCTACATGGGAGATACTAGTGGAAACCCTACATGGAGATACTAGTGTGAGGGAAACCCTACATGGAGATACTAGTGAAACCCTACATGGAGATACTAGTGGAAACCCTACATGGGAGATACTAGTGGAAACCCTACATGGAGATACTAGTGGAAACCCTACATGGGAGATACTAGTGGAAACCCTACATGGGAGATACTAGTGGAAACCCTACATGGAGATACTAGTGAAAACCCTACATGGGAGATACTAGTGGAAACCCCTACATGGAGATACTAGTGGAAACCCTACATGGGAGATACTAGTGAAAACCCTACATGGGAGATACTAGTGGAAACCCTACATGGAGATACTAGTGGAAACCCTACATGGGAGATACTAGTGGAAACCCTACATGGGAGATACTAGTGGAAACCCTACATGGAGATACTAGTGGGAAACCCTACATGGAGATACTAGTGGAAACCCTACATGGGAGATACTAGTGGAAACCCTACATGGAGATACTAGTGGAAACCCTACATGGAGATACTAGTGGAAACCCTACATGGAGATACTAGTGGAAACCCTACATGGAGATACTAGTGGAAACCCCACATGGGAGATACTAGTGGAAACCCTACATGGGAGATACTAGTGGAAACCCTACATGGAGATACTAGTGGAAACCCTACATGGAGATACTAGTGGAAACCCTACATGGGAGATACTAGTGGAAACCCTACATGGGAGATACTAGTGGAAACCCTACATGGAGATACTAGTGGAAACCCTACATGGAGATACTAGTGGAAACCCTACATGGAGATACTAGTGGAAACCCTACATGGAGATACTAGTGGAAACCCTACATGGAGATACTAGTGGAAACCCTACATGGAGATACTAGTGGAAACCCTACATGGAGATACTAGTGGAAACCCTACATGGAGATACTAGTGGAAAACCCTACATGGAGATACTAGTGGAAACCCTACATGGAGATACTAGTGGAAACCCTACATGGAGATACTAGTGAAAACCCTACATGGAGATACTAGTGGAAACCCTACATGGGAGATACTAGTGGAAACCCTACATGGGAGATACTAGTGGAAACCCTACATGGGAGATACTAGTGGAAACCTACATGGAGATACTAGTGGAAACCCTACATGGAGATACTAGTGGAAAACCCTACATGGAGATACTAGTGGAAACCCTACATGGAGATACTAGTGGAAACCCTACATGGAGATACTAGTGGAAACCCTACATGGAGATACTAGTGGAAACCCTACATGGAGATACTAGTGGAAACCCTACATGGGAGATACTAGTGGAAACCCTACATGGAGATACTAGTGGAAACCCTACATGGGAGATACTAGTGGAAACCCTACATGGAGATACTAGTGGAAACCCTACATGGGAGATACTAGTGGAAACCCACATGGAGATACTAGTGGAAACCCTACATGGAGATACTAGTGGAAACCCTACATGGAGATACTAGTGGAAACCCTACATGGAGATACTAGTGGAAACCCTACATGGGAGATACTAGTGGAAACCCTACATGGGAGATACTAGTGGAAACCCTACATGGAGATACTAGTGGAAACCCTACATGGAGATACTAGTGGAAACCCCTACATGGAGATACTAGTGGAAACCCTACATGGAGATACTAGTGGAAACCCTACATGGAGATACTAGTGGAAACCCCTACATGGGAGATACTAGTGGAAACCCTACATGGAGATACTAGTGGAAACCCTACATGGAGATACTAGTGGAAACCCTACATGGAGATACTAGTGGAAACCCTACATGGGAGATACTAGTGGAAACCCTACATGGAGATACTAGTGGAAACCCTACATGGAGATACTAGTGGAAACCCTACATGGAGATACTAGTGAAAACCCTACATGGGAGATACTAGTCGTGGAAACCCTACATGGAGATACTAGTGAAAACCCTACATGGAGATACTAGTGGAAACCCTACATGGGAGATACTAGTGGAAACCCTACATGGGAGATACTAGTGGAAACCCTACATGGAGATACTAGTGAAACCCTACATGGAGATACTAGTGGAAACCCTACATGGGAGATACTAGTGTGAAACCCTACATGAGAGAACATGGAAACCCTACATGGGAGATACTAGTGGAAACCCTACATGGAGATACTAGTGAAAACCCTACATGGAGATACTAGTGGAAACCCTACATGGAGATACTAGTGGAAACCCTACATGGAGATACTAGTGGAAAACCCTACATGGGAGATACTAGTGGAAACCCTACATGGAGATACTAGTGAAAACCCTACATGGGAGATACTAGTGGAAACCCTACATGGAGATACTAGTGGAAACCCTACATGGAGATACTAGTGGAAACCCTACATGGAGATACTAGTGGAAACCCTACATGGAGATACTAGTGGAAACCCTACATGGAGATACTAGTGGAAACCCTACATGGGAGATACTAGTGGAAACCCTACATGGAGATACTAGTGGAAACCCTACATGGAGATACTAGTGGAAACCCTACATGGAGATACTAGTGGAAACCCTACATGGAGATACTAGTGGAAACCCTACATGGAGATACTAGTGGAAACCCTACATGGAGATACTAGTGGAAACCCTACATGGAGATACTAGTGGAAACCCTACATGGGAGATACTAGTGGAAACCCTACATGGGAGATACTAGTGAAAACCCTACATGGAGATACTAGTGGAAAACCCTACATGGAGATACTAGTGGAAACCCTACATGGAGATACTAGTGGAAACCCTACATGGAGATACTAGTGGAAACCCTACATGGAGATACTAGTGGAAACCCTACATGGAGATACTAGTGGAAACCCTACATGGAGATACTAGTGGAAACCCTACATGGAGATACTAGTGGAAACCCTACATGGAGATACTAGTGGAAACCCTACATGGAGTACTAGTGGAAACCCTACATGGAGATACTGAGTGGAAACCCTACATGGAGATACTAGTGGAAACCCTACATGGGAGATACTAGTGGAAACCCCATATGGAGATACTAGTGAAAAACCTAAATGGAGATACTAGTGGAAACCCTACATGGAGATACTAGTGGAAACCCTACATGGGAGATACTAGTGGAAACCCTACATGGAGATACTAGTGGAAACCCTACATGGGAGATACTAGTGGAAACCCTACATGGGAGATACTAGTGGAAACCCTACATGGAGATACTAGTGGAAACCCTACATGGGAGATACTAGTGGAAACCCTACATGGGAGATACTAGTGGAAACTCTACATGGGAGATACTAGTGGAAACCCTACATGGAGATACTAGTGAAAACCCTACATGGAGATACTAGTGGAAACCCTACATGGGAGATACTAGTGGAAACCCTACATGGAGATACTAGTGGAAACCCTACATGGAGATACTAGTGGAAACCCTACATGGAGATACTAGTGGAAACCCTACATGGGAGATACTAGTGGAAACCCTACATGGAGATACTAGTGGAAACCCTACATGGGAGATACTAGTGGAAACCCTACATGGAGATACTAGTGGAAACCCTACATGGAGATACTAGTGGAAACCCACATGGGAGATACTAGTGGAAACCCTACATGGGAGATACTAGTGGAAACCCTACATGGAGATACTAGTGGAAACCCTACATGGGAGATACTAGTGAAACCCTACATGGGAGATACTAGTGAAACCCTACATGGAGATACTAGTGAAAACCCTACATGGAGATACTAGTGGAAACCCTACATGGGAGATACTAGTGGAAACCCTACATGGAGATACTAGTGGAAACCCTACATGGAGATACTAGTGGAAACCCTACATGGAGATACTAGTGAAAACCCTACATCGAGATACTAGTGGAAACCCTACATGGGAGATACTAGTGGAAACCCTACATGGAGATACTAGTGGAAACCCTACATGGGAGATACTAGTGGAAACCCTACATGGGAGATACTAGTGAAAACCCTACATGGAGATACTAGTGAAAACCCTACATGGAGATACTAGTGAAAACCCTACATGGGAGATACTAGTGGAAACCCTACATGGAGATACTAGTGGAAACCCTACATGGAGATACTAGTGGAAACCCTACATGGAGATACTAGTGAAAACCCTACATCGAGATACTAGTGGAAACCCTACATGGGAGATACTAGTGGAAACCCTACATGGGAGATACTAGTGAAAACCCTACATGGAGATACTAGTGGAAACCCTACATGGAGATACTAGTGGAAACCCTACATGGAGATACTAGTGGAAACCCTACATGGAGATACTAGTGGAAACCCTACATGGAGATACTAGTGGAAACCCTACATGGGAGATACTAGTGGAAACCCTACATGGAGATACTAGTGAAAACCCTACATGGAGATACTAGTGAAAACCCTACATGGGAGATGATAAATGTACAAAGGCCAATCTGCTCATCATTTCAAAGCATTATGACATCAAGGTAGCATCTGGCGATACCAGAAACAGTAGTCAGAGTTGATCGGTACTGCTTTGGAGGAGGAAGTCCTTCCAGAGAGGGAGGATGATGAAATGGGTTGTATGGGTGGTAGAACACAGCCCATAGATCTGCAGCTAAGGGAGTTACAACTAAAGGCAAAGTTGGAGCAACAAAAATTAGAGATTGAACAACAGAAATTAGAGCTTGAGCACAGGGAAAGACAAGATGAGCATGCAGCCAAACATCAAGAACGTGAACATGCCATTCGATTAAGAGAGATAAATTCAAGTCCGGGCTCTGGCTGGGCCACTCAAGGACATTCAGAGACTTGTCCTGAAGCCACTCCTGCGTTGTCTTGGCTGTGTGCTTAGGGTCGTTGTCCTGTTAGAAGGTGAATCTTCGCCCCAGTCTGAGGTCCTGAGCACTCTGGAGCAGGTTTTCATCAAGGATCTCTCTGTACTTTGCTCCGTTAATCTTTCCCTCAATCCTGACAAGTCTCCCAGACCCTTCCGCTGAAAAACATCCCCACAGCATGATGCTGCCACCACCATGCTTCACCGTAGGGATGGTGCCAGGTTTCCTCCAGACATGACGCTTGGCATTCAGGCCAAAGAGTTCAATCTTGGTTTCATCAGACCAGATAATCTTGTTTCTCATGGTCTGAGTCCTTTAGGTGCCTTTTGGCAAACTCCAAGTGGGATGTCATGTGCCTTTTACTGAGGAGTGGCTTCCGTCTGGCCACTCTACCATAAACGCCTGATTGGTGGATTGCTGCAGAGATGGTTGTCCTTCTGGAAGATTCTCCAATCTCCACAGAGGAACTCTGGAGCTCTGTCAGAGCGACCATTGGGTTCTTGGTCACCTCCCTGACCAAGGTGCCTAAAGGACTCAGACCTTGACACAATCCTGTCTCGGAGCTCTACCGACAATTCCTTCAACCTCATGGCTTGTTTTTTGCTCTGACATGCACTGTCAGCTGTGGGACCTTATTTAGACAGGTGTGTGCCTTTCCAAATCATGTCCAATCAATTCAATTTACCACAGGTGGACTCCAATCAAGTTGTAGAAACATCTTAAGGATGATCAATGGAAATAGGATGCACCTGAACTCAATTTCGAGTCTCATAGCAATGGGTCTGAATACTTATGTAAATACGGTATTTTGTTTTTATTTTCAATAAATGTGCAAAACTGTCTAAAAAGCTGTTTTCGCTTTGTCATTATGGGGTATTGTGTGTAGATTGATGAGGATTTATAAAAATGTAATCCATTTTAGATAAAGGCTGTAACGTAACAAAATGTGGAAAAAGTCAAGGGGTCTGAATACTTTCTGAATGAACACACATGCTTTGTTTAATGCCAGTTGCGGGTCATTGGTAAAAATAGAAAAGAGTAGAGGGCCTAGAGAGCTGCCCTGCAGTACACCACACTTTACATGTTTGACATTAGAGAAGCTTCCATTAGAGAAAACCCTCTGCTAGCTCTGAATCCACGATATGGCAGAGGTTGAAAAGCCATAACACATATGTTTTCTTAACAACAAGTTATGGTCAATAATATCAAAGGCTGCACTGAAATATAACAGTATAGCTCCCACAATCTTATTTTTATCAATTTCTTTCAACCAATCATCAGTACATGTTGAGTGCCCTTTCTATAAACATGCTGAAAGTCTTTTGTTAATTTGTTTACAGAGAAATAGCATTGTATTTGGTCAAACACATTTTTTTCCAACAGTTTGCTAAGAGCTGGCAGCAAGCTGATAGCTTTGCTGTTAGAACCAGTAAAGGCCGTTTTACCACTCTTGGATAGCGGAATGACTTTGGCTTCCCTCCAGGCCTGAAGACAAAGACTTTCCTCTAGGCTCAGATTAAAGATATAAAAGACAATAGTGGCAATAGAGTCAGCTCCCATCCTCAGTAGCTTTCCATCTAAGTTGTCAATGCCAGGAGGTTTGTCATCATTGATCGATAACAATTGTTTCCACCTCTCCCACACTAACGTCACAAAATTCAAACTTGCAATGCTTTTATTTCATTATTTGTTTGTTTTTATCCATGAATACGATGGCTCACTGTTCATTGTTGATATTTCCTGCCTAAGTTTGCCCACTTTGCCAATGAAGTAATCATTAAAATAATTGGCAACATCAAATGGTTTTGGGATGAATAAGCCATCTGATTCAATGAAAGATGGAGTTGAATTTGTCTTTCTACTCATAATTTCATTTAAAGTACTTTAAATTATATCATTGATCTTGGCTTCATAATACAATTTCTTCTTCTTTTTGTCGAGTTTAATCACATCATTTCTCAATTTGCAGTAAGTCAACCAGTCAGATGTGCAGCCAGACTTATTAGCCACTCCTTTTGCCCCGTCTCTTTCAACCATACAGTTTTTCAATTCCTTATCAATCCATGGAGCCTTAACAGTTCTGTCAGTTTCTTAACAGGTGCATGTTTATCAATAATTGGAAGAAGTAATTTAATAAATTCATCAAGTACAGAGTCTGGATGCTCCTTATTAATCACATCAGACCAACAAATATTTTTAACATCATCCACAAGAGTCAAAGCAAAATATTTTGTTTGATCTCTTATACACTATTTTAGGCCCAGCTTTTGGAACTTTGGCTTTCCTGGATATAGCCACTATATTGTGATCACTGCATCCAATGGGTACGGATACAGCTTTAGAACAAAGTTCTACAGTATTAGTAAAAATGTGATCGATACATGTGGATTATCTTGTTCCTGTAGTATTTGTAAACACCCTGGTATGTTGATTAATCACCTGAACCAGATTACAGGCACTGGTTACATTGAGAAGCTTCCTCTTGAGCGGACAGCTTGATGAAAAACAGTCAATATTCAGGTCCCCAAGAAAGTAGACCTCTCTGTTTACATCACATACACTATCAAGCATTTCACACATATTATTTAGATACTGACTGTTAGCACTTGGTGGCATATAGCAACACCCCAAAAGAAAAGGCTTTAGATGTGCCAAGTGAACCTGCAACCACAACACTTCAATAACACTTGACATAAGATCTTCTCTAAGCATTACAGGGATATGGCTCTGAATATATACAGCAACACCTCCCCCATTAGCATTCCTGTCTCTTCTATAGATGTTATATCCTTGTATTGCTACTGCTGTGCCATCAAATGAATGATATTTTTTATTAATTTTTTTTGTTGAAAAAATGATCTATGTGAGTCTCAGAAATGGCTAATGTATTAATGTTATCTGATGTTAGCAAGTTATTGATTTCATGAACCTTATTTCTAATGCTACATATATTAATATGGGCTATTTTCAGCCCTTATCTGGGTAGCTTATCAGAGATAGACATAATATGGAAAAGCGCAAACAAAGCAAGATATACAATCAGCAGTTCATTAATTAGTTGGTGTGTGTAAGTGTGTGTGTGTGCTGCGGGGTTTAAGCTACGAACCCATAGGCTTGGATCTCTCATCCCTTCCAGGCTTTTGGGAGGGAGGGTGGACAATGAGCCTGTCATAGCAGATGTAAGCAATGTCCCCACGCGCTCTGGCAGCTTCCATGGCTGGGATAAGTTCTTTCCTCTTCTGGCACACAGCTTCAGGATAGTCCTCGTTGAGGAAGATATACGTTATTTTCAAGTTCTTAGCTCTTTCCAGAACAGCTACCTTGTCCTTGAACCTCAGGAACTTAACCACTATCTGCTTTGGCCTGTCACCTGGGCCGGTGGTGGGTTTTCCAGTTCTGTGGGTGCGCAATGTTTCAAGTAATTATATGTTTGTTTTCTCATGATTTGGTTGGGTCTAATTGTGTTACTGTCCTGGGGCTCTGTGGGGTCTGTTTGTGTTTGTGAGCCCCATACCAGGGGACTCTTCTCCAGGTTCACCTCTCTGTAGGTGAGGGCTTTGTTATGGAAGAATTGAATTGCTATTTTCTGGATTTTTATCATTAGTGGAAATCATCCTAATTCTTCTCTGCATGCATTATTTGGTGTCTTACATTGTACACAGAGGATGTTTTTGGAGAATTGGTGAATTCTTGGTTTGGTGAGTGAACCCCAGACCTCACAACCATAGAGAGCAATGGGTTCTATAACCGATTCAAGTATTTTTAGCCAAATCCTAAATGGAAAGTCAAATTATATGTTCCTTTTGACGACGCAGAAGGCCTCTTCTTGCCTTGTCTTTCAGATCGTTTACAGCATTGTGGAAGTCACCTGTGGTGCTGATGTTTAGGTCGAGGTAGTTATAGTTTTGTGTTCTCTCTAGGGAAACAGTGTCTAGGTGGAATTCGTATTGATCGTCCTGGCAACTGGACCTTTTCTGGAACACCACCATTTTTCTCTCTCTGTCTCTCTCTGTCTCTCTCTCTCTCTCTCTCTCTCTCTCTCTCTCTCTCTCTCTCTCTCTCTCTCTCTCTCTCTCTCTCTGTCTCTCTCTCTCACTTTCTTCTCATTACCTCACTCCCTTCCTCTCTCGTTCAGCCTCTCCGCAGCCTGGCTCCTAGGCAAGTGGGGAAACCTATTTTGGCGCATTATGTTCAGATAAATTCAATCAGCCATCTCCAGTGCCGCAGCGATCTGTCTGAGGCAGAGCCAGGAGTCGCAGTAACAAAACATTCCATCATCTAGCAACAAAGCATTGATTTGCAGAGCGATGGGAGGAGGCTGTGCTGTGTCTGTGGATCGCTTACAAAGCGCCTCTCATTCATACACTTAGTGGGAACGAATGAGAATGAAGGAGAGGAAGAGAGCGGGATGAGAGGAATCAGTAGATTAAGCATCACTTGGCTGTAACCCACGGTAACCCACAGGCAGGGGGAGGAGGTGTATCATCAGGGTACACACACACACACACACACACACACACACACACACACACACACACACACAGGAGTGGAAGAGGACGCTGATATCTTATTAGATGAAAACCACAAATATAAATCAATTGTTATTGTTATATAAGTCTGCATGGGAGAGAAGAAGTGAATTGTAAAGCTATCTGGATGGCTGGAAATGTGGTCTATATTCATATAGATCTGTTGAATGCATTCTATTCTCTCTCTGTCTCATCTGACCTTATTACATTTCATATCTGTTTTGGTCAAATCAACTGAAGACTAATATGATCTAATTTCATTTAAAACAAAAATACATACAGCTATAAAAAATAAATATTAGTCAAATATTATTATGATAAAATATATGAAAATCCATGACGTACTGTACATAGAGACAGGCCAAGGCATCTGTACTGACTTTAAACGATATCAACAGACCAAGATTACGCCACTACGAAAACTACAGACCAAGTCTTCTCCTCTACAATAATGAGATAAGACCAATCGCTACGTCGGTACTGACTTTAAACCAGCGATTCTCAACTGGTGGGTTACGGAAGGAAGGTTTTAAGGACATTTTTATTTTCTTATTTTTTTTGCGAAAAATAGACCAGTCTGAATTTAAACTACTAAAATCAGGTAGAAAGTGTGTAGAAATGATAATGAAACTATACTGTTTTTATAATTTAAGCTCTGAACAACTTTTCTTCAATCACAGTATTTTCAATATAGAGTTATTAGCGGCGATATTTAGCGGATTTGGTTAATTTTGTGGTCTCAAATCAGTGAGCTTAACATTTTTCATCAAGAATATGGGCAAAATGGAATTATTGACAATGAAAAATGTGGGACTGTTGTTCCCTTGTCATTAAATTGGTACATTTACTATCACTATAACATTAACATCCAGATTTCATTTAGGCAACAACAAAAAGTTGCTATGCAAATATTGAATCGCGACTGAGAACCACTGCTTTAAATGATAATACGACCAATAGATACATCTGTATTGCAGTGGTGGTCAGTGCCGTTTAAGATGAGGGAGGACGATTAAAAAAAATATATATAATAATAATATGCCATTTAGCAGACGCTTTTATCCAAAGCGACTTACAGTCATGCGTGCATAAATGTTTTGTGTATGGGTGGTCCCGGGGATCGAACCCACTACCTTGGCGTTACAAGCGCCGTGCTCTACCAGCTGAGCTACAGAGGACCACCCATACACCCACCCATTTTTTTCATGAGCATGGCCTTATTTCTATTACAGCATATTGGATGACTGTCATTCATATTCCATTCACCCAGTTCAATGTAACAGCGATAGGTTTAGGCTACTACATGATACTAAAATTTTCCCTATACCCATCATGAGGTTGCTACAACCTAACCTATGAATGAAAGTTTACAACGTAGGTGCACACAGGTCGAGAGAAACATTTGATGTGACAGACAGTGACACATGGACTGACGGTGATATTCAGTACCGCCTTGCACACTCTTGCCTGCATCTAGCTGATCTAGGGTGTAATCATTAGTCCAACAGTTGCAAACGAGAGTTTCTATTGGACAAATTCAGGTATTTTTATGCCCGTTTCGTTCCGTTTGCTTCTGTTTAAGAAACATTTTTCAACAGAATCGGTGGAATGAATACACCCCTGATCACGCGTAAACACAGTTCACAGTTTCATAGCAGCCACAATGTATTCCTTCTCGCATCTATGCGCTCTACTCCTCTCACTTTGTCCGTTCATTTGTGGACTTCAATGCACAACACATCAGCTGTATGTGACCAGGCGAAAAAACCTGTCCAAGCCAAACCATATCATAACCGCTATACACAGCCTACATCGTTGTCCCCATATTAGCTAAAGTAATGTCCTAGTCAACATAGCTAATAGAACTAATGCTTTAGTAAACCGCTACAATCATGCAGTAACGTTACAGTGTATATAGTCAGTGAGCAGTTAGACCAGCGAGCCCCGGTGACAATAAATTAATAAAACCAAAAGCTTACCTTGACTTGGAAGAGTTCCAGTGTTGTTTTGGATAGTCATAGCCAGCTAGCTAACATAGCATCCCTCTGTTTGAGCCGGTGTTTGAGTAACTAAACTAGCCAGCTGCATTTGCTAGCTAAGTAAGTGAAACTGAAAGTGAAAATAAATGATGAAATCTCTCTCTCTCTCTCTCTCTCTCTCTCTCTCTATATATATATATATATATATATATATATATATATATATATATATATATATATCCTCTCTCTCTCCCCCTCTCTCTCTCTCTCTCTCTCTCTCTCTCTTGCTTCTCCTTCATTTTGGAAGAAATTAATTTGTTAAAAACCTTTCAACTACTGTCTTTCTCTCTCTTTGAGTCAACTACTCACAACATGTTATGCACTGCAGTGCTAGCTAGCTGTAGCTTATGCTTTCAGTACTAGATTCATTCTCTAATCCTTTGATTGGGTGGAAAACATGTCAGTTCATGCTGCAGGAGCTCTGATAGGTTGGAGGACGTCCTCCGGAAGTTGTCATAATTACTGTGTAAGTCTATGGAAGGGGGTGAGAACCAAGAGCCTCCTAGGTTTTGTATTGAAGTCAATGTACCAAGAGGAGGACTGAAGCAAGCTGTCCTCCGGCTACACCATGGTGCTACCCTACAGAGTGCTTTTGAGGCTACTGAATCTTTGCAAAATTGTGTGTTTTATTCAATTATTTGGTGACGTGAATATATTTAGTATAGTTCTATCTAAAAATGATAACTTTTAAAATGTTTTTAAATTTTTATTTTTATGAAATTCACTGAGGAGGACGGTCCTCCACTTCCTCCTCCGAGGAGCCTCCACTGCTGTACTCACTGACGTCAACAGCCTGAGACAACAGACCAGTTCACTGACTGTAAATAAAGAAAAGACAGACTACTGAAATGATATCAACAGACTGAGACAACAGACCACTTACTAAAGACTGAGACAACAGACCAGTTCACTGACTGTAAATGATATCAACAGACTGAGACAACAGACCACTTACTGACTGTAAATGATATCAACAGACTGAGACAACAGACCACTTCACTGACTGTAAATGATATCAACAGACTGAGACAACAGACCACTTCACTGACTGTAAATGATATCAACAGACTGAGACAACAGACCACTTCACTGACTGTAAATGATATCAATAGACTGAGACAACAGACCACTTCACTGACTGTAAATGATATCAACAATGACTTTAATTTGTCCCTCTCTATCAGATCTCCAAAACTGTGAGTTTGAAGAGTGTGTATGATTTGATGCTCAATTTAAAGTGTACTGTTTGAAATTGTTTATTACTTTACTAAGGCTACTTTATTACTAAATAACATATGTTTATTCATTATTACAATCAATGTTTTTGTTTAGTTTTTACTAAGAATTGACTATTACAATGAAAAAAGGACATGAAATCAATCCAGAGACCAAAGACAGTTGGCTGTATGTTTGTATGGTTCACATTGGATTCCATTTGAACAGGACCCAGAAAAGACACCTGTGAAATGTGTATCACATATATTCACAACTCAAACACTCTCTCAATATGATCAGACAGGTATTCTTCCAGGACCAGTGGAAAGTTAGATTGTGACTAAATCAATGTATGTTCTGCTTCAAACACAATCATATTACCAATACAAAATCTCAGTCAATTTAAAAATAAGAAATGTTTTATTTACAAACATTTCACATCTCCAGAAAGTGGTTATTTAATGCCGAATCACCACACCAATTCAACAATAAAAAGCCGTAGACCATTGATATCCCGTACAATGTGCGGTACACCGGACTCACACCATTCACGCAGACTGACATTACAACAACAAAATCTCCTCTCAGTCCAAAGTTGTCAAACCAGCAAGAACATTGCCCATCAAAAATACATCGCTGTGAAATATGCAAACAAACCAAAAATGTGCCAGATGCACACAATCACAAATGTACGCACGCACACAAGCAAGCACACACACACACACACACACACACACAAAAGCAGACCCCCCCCACACACACACACCCTATGCCCATAGAAGTGGATATGAGTGAAGGGTACTCACCCACAGATACATCATCATGTTGAGAGGAGAGTGGAGAGCTCCCTGAAGAATCCTCTAGTGTAGGATCAGGTTTTTCAGCTCAGCTATACTGTACACAGCACAGAGGAGAGTGGAGAGCTCCCTGCTGATGACAAGTCTTCTATACTGTAGTACCAGGTTCTTCAGCTCAGCTCTGCACCACACAGCAAAAAACCAAGTTAATACAGGAGACAACCCCTCCTGTATTACACAGCAGTCCTTCAGACAACCCCTCCTGTACCACACAGCAGTCCTTCAGACAACCCCTCCTGTATTACACAGCAGTCCTTCAGACAACCCCTCCTGTATTACACAGCAGTCCTTCAGACAACCCCTCCTGTACCACACAGCAGTCCTTCAGACAACCCCTCCTGTATTACACAGCAGTCCTTCAGACAACCCCTCCTGTACCACACAGAAGTCCTTCAGACAACCCCTCCTGTATTACACAGCAGTCCTTCAGACAACCCCTCCTGTATTACACAGCAGTCCTTCAGACAACCCCTCCTGTACCACACAGAAGTCCTTCAGACAACCCCTCCTGTATTACACAGCAGTCCTTCAGACAACCCCTCCTGTATTACACAGCAGTCCTTCAGACAACCCCTCCTGTATTACACAGCAGTCCTTCAGACAACCCCTCCTGTACCACACAGAAGTCCTTCAGACAACCCCTCCTGTATTACACAGCAGTCCTTCAGACAACCCCTCCTGTACCACACAGAAGTCCTTCAGACAACCCCTCCTGTATTACACAGAAGTCCTTCAGACAACCCCTCCTGTATTACACAGCAGTCCTTCAGAC